>NC_056731.1:1430677285-1430814785 GCF_019279795.1 Protopterus annectens | reverse complement strand
GTTTCTATGAATCATGGTGTTAGAAGGCATAATATGTTAGGATCACCTAAATAAATAGATGTAAATTCCCTTAGACTTCATTCAGTATCCCCTTCATCAGTGTTAACATGGGACTGGACTGAGTAAGAGACTTTTGTAAGCCAATGCTTTTCCCTTTCACTGTGACTGTAAGTATTTGGGTCTAATAGTAATGTCTCTGACTGGTAGCCCTATCTCCCAAATGGGTTAGCAAAAGCCTTGTATCATGGTGTCAGCAACCTGCACCAAGTTCACATTGTCCAAACTGAGTATACCTTCATGGCTGTATTAGACTTTCCAGCTCAGCAGCAAACTATGGAGCAGTCATTTGAATATGTGCTGCATCAGTTAATCCACACTGCACTACACTATGAGTTCCTTTCAACCCAGAAATAACCTCACATTAATATCATACTCATAGATTAGTCACAAATTATCAAGTCATGCAAGAGGGCTCCCACTTATGTATATATTTCCAAGATGGTGAAACAAATCCATCAATTTAGGATTTCTAAAACAGATGTACCAAATTAGGAAGCATAAACACAGTTATATTTAACAGGATGTTTAAGATGATAAGGTAGAAAATATTATACATTGCCTGGGAAATGTTGTTCTATGTTATAATGATTAATCTAGGCCAGAAATGTTTAAGCATAAAAATGATTGCTTTGGTGTCTTGCTCAGTCTTTGTTAAGTGATCCAAAATCATGGCTACAGTGGCATTTTCACCAATCATCTGTTCCTAAATAGCCACTTTAAATCCTCACATTCTGTTCCCATATGGAGGGTGATCTCTAATACCAAAGTAAATATGTATCCTTAATCATGATGTTAATAACATGTAAAGGTTTATAAATACCTGTGATCTGTTGTCGTCATGCAGTATTATGTATTTACTGTTTAATTCATTGCATTTGTTGACTGGGATAGTTAGACTGAGCAGAAGCCCATTTAGTGGAGACCTGGGGGAAAAGTTCCAAAGTTATTGAACTGCAGTTTACTATAAAACAAATAGTAGTGGACTTAAAATGTATTAAGCATAAATAATTGGCACAAACAATTGTTTAAAATATATAATATTATGAATTTATAAATATACATCAGTAAATAGATAGGTGATAAGGTGGAAGCTTAGAAGTAAAGGAGGTAGTAGGAATGTGGATTAAGAAATGAAAATAGAGAGTGGGGACTTGTAGGGGAAAATAATAAAGTGGTTGGAAGCTAATCATGTGGTGCTGGTGAGAAAGTACAGTTTTGTACCTACCATAAATGTAGATGTCCGATAGGTATGCATCTGCAGTCCTTACATATGGGTTGTCCTGCCTCAGGCAGCCCTTCGGTCGGCCGGATTCCAAAGTCTGGGTTCGGCGTCGGCTGAAGTCGCCCTTTCCCCGACGTCAGAGCGCCTGGGGTATAAAAGAGTCAGCCGACGCCATCTTCCTCAGTTTTTCTTGCCCCAGATGCCAGGTGCCATCTAAGGAAGGCTAAATTTGGAGAAATGCAAAATATTCCAAACATGCACAGTAATATAAAACAAATACACCATAATAGATAACCCCAGCTAGCTATAAGAGGGATAAGTACCCAAGAAATACCACAGAGGGGAAGGAGGGAGGGAAAACCTGACTGCAGATGCATACCTATCGGACATCTACATTTATGGTAGGTACAAAACTGTACTATGTCCTTCAAGGATGCATCTGCAGTCCTTACATATGGGTAGAATACCATAGCCAAGCTGGGGGTGGTAGGATCTAAGAAAATGATGGTGTAGCTAAAATGCCCTGCAGGACTGCCATAGCGAAGCCTGCTCTGGATCTGGAATATAAGGGTAAATTGTAATGATTGGAAAATGTATGCACGGAGCTCCATGTAGCAGCTTCCAAAATGTCCTTGGTAGCCACCCCTCTTAAAAAGGCTGTGGAGGTGGCTGTGGCTCTGGTGGAATGAGGCCTGATGTTAGCTGGCACAGTTTTTCCATGATAAGAGTAGCAGAATCGAATGCAATTTCCTATCCATTTTGAAATTGTCTGTTTGGAAATTGCTTTGCCTTGAATGCCTGCAGCATATGCTACCAACAGCTGGTCAGTTTTTCTGAAAGTCTTAGTTCTGTCCAAGTAGTAGCGCAACTGTCTGTGAATGTCCAGGGTATGCAGAAGTTTCTCTCCCTTGTTTTGTGGATTTGGAAAGAAGGTAGGCAGGTGAATAGCTTGGTTCAATGAGACCCTGGATACCACCTTTGGCATGAATGAAGGATTGGTTCTCAAGGAGACTCTGTCCTGATGAAAAATAAGAAATGGTTGTACTGCCATGAGTGCCTGCAATTCAGATACTCTTCTTGCTGAGGTTATGGCCAGAAGAAAGGCAGTCTTCCAAGACAGGAACTGTAACTCTGAAGATGCTGCTGGTTCAAAGGGAGGAGGGAGGTAGAGTCAGTCCCATGTAGGCACTGGTGGTTTTCTTGGAGGACTGATGTTTTTAATTCCTCTTAGAAACTGCCTTAGGAGAGGATGAGAGAAGACAGGTGGATCAGTATTGTATTCTGCTGAAATTGCTGAAGCATGAATTTTTATGGAAGAGTAAGAAAGGCCATTGTGGAGCATTTCTGCCAAGTATTCCAGGATATGTGCCATGCTCATCACTGTGGCATCTAGGCCCTTTGCGGTGCTCCAAGTGTGGAATCTTTTCCATTTTGCTGAATATGCCTTTCTCGTGGAAGGTCTGCGAGCTTCCATGATGATATCCTTCACTCTCTTGGATAGCTTTTCCTGGTGAGGAGTCAAGGTATTCTCCAGGCTGTCAGCTGCAGGGTTTTCAGGCTGGAGTGCAGAGTTTTGTAATTGTGCTGTGTCAGAAGGAGTGACCATTGTGGTAGAGGCCACGATTTCGTGTGTGACAGGCTCCGTAACAGTGGGTACCAGTGCTGTCTTGGCCAGTCCGGGGCTATTAGAATCACTTTTGGCTGCTCTGTCCTGATTTTCAGTAAGAAGAGGTGGAAATGCATACACTGTTAGAGTATTCCAGCTGAAAGAGAGGGCGTCCACTTTCCATGCTTGTGGGTGGTATGTCCTCGAACAGAATTTCTTCAGCTGATGATTGTGGTGGGAGGCAAAAAGATCTATGTCCGGCCTCCCCCAAGATTGTGTTATCTGAAGAAAGATGTCTGGGTGTAGCATCCATTTGTGTGGATCCATGGTATTTCTGCTTAGGCTGTCCGCCAGTATATTGTCTTTTCCTGGCACAAGCTGGGATTGTAGCTCTATATTGAGTTTTAGGGAAAGTTCCCAAAAATTCATTGCTAGTCTGCAAAGAGGGTAGGAATGGGTACCTCCTTGCTTGTTTATGTACCACATAACTGTGGTATTGTCTGTCCTTATTAGCAGGTGGCCTTGATGTAGAAAGTGCTTGAAGGCCTCGATTGCATGAATCACTGCCAGCATTTCCTTTTGGTTTATGTGCATGCGCAATTCTTTCTGAGACCATAGTCCTTGGATGCATCTGTCCTCCATATGTGCTCCCCATCCATGGTCTGAAGCGTCCGAGGTAATGGTTTGGCTGGTTACTGGTTTGCTGAAAGGCAGACCCCTGTTTGACTGGCTTGCTTGTGCCCACCACAGGAATTCCTTTTGAAGGCATGGAATGAGTGGTATCAAAGTTTCTAGGCTGTGATTGTGCTGAGACCATGAACTCCTTAGGTACCATTGTAGTTTTCTCATATGCAGCCTTGCTTGTGGAATCAGAAGAATGCATGATGCCATGTAACCCAGGGCCTGCAGGATTTTCCTTGCAGTCATCCGAGTTTGTTTTGTCAGATTTTTGAAGCAATCCGGTAGTTGTCTTTGTTTTTCTTCTGTGAGAAAAGCCATTTGGGTGGTTGTATCTAGTTCCGCACCCAGAAAAGTTATTCTTTGGGATGGCACAAGTCTTGACTTGTGAATGTTGACTGTGTATCCCAAGGCCTGCAGTAGGCGAATGGCATAATTCAAATGTTTTTCCAAAGTTTGTTGGCTGTCCGCTTGTATAAGGTAGTCGTCCAGATACGGGTATATTTGAATCCCCTGAAGTCTGAAGTGTGCAATTACTGATGCCAGGCATTTCGTGAATACTCTGGGTGCAGTAGATAAGCCAAAGGGCAATGCTGAAAATTGATAATGCTCTGAACCTGCAAGAAATCTGAGGTGTCTTCTGCAACTTTGTCTGATAGGGGCATGCAAGTATGCCTCCTTGAGGTCTAGAGTTACCAGCCAAGGCCCCTTGCCCAGCATGGGAAGGAGTTGCTGTAGGGTCAGCATTTTGAATTTTGGCTCAATGAGATAAGTATTGAGTGCGGACAAATCAAGAATAGGCCTCCATTGTTTTTCTTTTCTTGGGACAAGGAATAGTCTGGAATAAAATCCTTGGCCTTGTTCTGCGAGAGGAACCTTTTCTATAGCTTCCATTTGCAATAGGTTGGCAATTTGTTTTAAAGCCTCTGCCCTTTGATTTGGTGGCAGGTTTGGCATTCCTTTTCTTTTTGGTAATGTATGGAAATGGAACCTGTATCCTTTGTCTATTATTTGCAGTGTCCATTTGTCCCTTGTAATACTGTGCCAATTTCTTGAGAATAAAGACATTTTCCGCCCAAAGGTGCTTCTAATTGAGCCCTGGTTGGCGGGATCAAGGTGAAGTCATTGAGTCTGTCCTTGTGCAGCAGTTGTTGGTCCTGCACTACCTCTCTGGTTAGGAGGCTGCCATTGACGTCCTCTGTAGGAGCCTCTAGCTTGCCCTCTACCTCTGGCACGCCTGTTCTTGCCTCTTTGATATCTGTCTTCTGGAAAGGACCAATTCTTAGAAGGCCAATTTCTGCTGAATCTTGGTGGTTGTACCTGGAGGAAATCTTTGACTGTTTGTACAGATTTAGCCTTTTCCTCAAATTTCTTTAAGACCCCCTGAGCAGTGGAGCCAAATAACTTTTGCTTTTCCAGTGGAGCATCCAAAAGCTTAGCCTTAACATGATCTGGCAGAGATTGTTCCTTCAGCCAAGCATGTCTACGTATGACTGCACCTGTCATTGCTGACCTACATGAAGCTTCCAATGCATCATAACCGCACTGCAAGAAATGGTTGCTAACCTGTTGTGAATTATGTACCAGATCCTGAAGTGACTTACGGTCTAGGGGTTCAGGAGAAGACAGCTTTTTCTGCAATTCATCCAACAAATACTCTTGGTACTGTATCATATGAAATTGACAATTTAAAGCCCTCATAGACAGAGTGGAAGTAGTATACACTTTTTTACCCCATCTCTCTAAAGCCCTGAACTCCCTTTCAGAGGGGAGTGGATTTTTAGTTGTGACAGCTGCAACCCCTTTAGGACCCTGGGAAATAGTTTCTGGGTCAGCAGAGTGGGCCTTGTAAAGGAAATGATGCGAGTCCGGGACCCTGTAGTACCTATCGGGTTTAACAGGAGCCGGAGGAAGGGTGTCAGGGGTAGTGCTAGACTCAGAATACACATCATCAATGACACTTAAAACAGGAGGAATAGCCAAAGGTCTATGCTGAGGTAAATGAAGAAAAGTCCTTAATCTCTTCCTGGAATTGGAGAATTCCTGGCCCTGCCATTGGAAATGCTCTCTCATGGAGTGAAGGGTCTCCCCAAAGGACAGCTCTTCAGGAGGGGAGGCAGAGGGAATGGATTCCTCTGCATCAGAATCCTCGTAGGCCGTGAAGGCCTTCTCCTGGTAATCTGATAGAGCAGAGCCATCAGAGGCCTCATCAGAGGACTGAGGATCAGCGGACTCAACCCTGGGCCTTTTGTCTAGAGGGGGTTGAGAGCCCCTGTCCGGATGAGGTTGGGATCCCCTGATTAAGGAAATAAGGTCCTCAGCCAAACTTAGAATCTGTGAACCTGTAGTGGATCCCTGAGAAATAGTCTTGGGAGGCAGAGCTTTTTGTTGCTTAGCAGCTTTAGCCCTAGAGAATGCTTTAATGGACATGGATGCAGGGGGCCTGGCTGCTCCACGTGCTGGGGTAGTCTTGTCTAAGGGAATGGTGTTGGTAGTTTCCTGAACACCGGTTTCCGAGGGTAAATCCATAACCGACTCAGAAGAAGCCTCCGGGGCCGAGGCTGTCGGTTGTACCGTTTCCACGGTCGGAAGTACCAAGGACTCTGTTTCAGCCGAGACACTCGCGGTAGGCCTAGGCGTGGTTTCAGCCGAAACCACGGTCCACGTGTGTCGGTCCTTGTCCTTCCGTTTTTTGGTTAAATGAGAAGCCGGAGTCTCCGACGGCATTTTATAAGAGAAACTAGCCCCAAAAAATTCCTCTGCAAACTCCGACCGACGCCTAAGAGTGCGTCGATTAAAGGAGGCACAGGCAGTACAGGCCGAGACGTCGTGGTCTGGGCCTAGGCAAGGGAGGCAGTAGAAATGGAAATCCTTATGAGGTATTTGTTTCCCACAAGTCAAACAATTATTAACTTTAAGAGTTTGATCTGACATCGGCTGAGGCAAGAAAGAGTCCCCAACGGGGTACTTAGCTTTTTGAAGTCTTCGGTAGCTGAATTTACAGGAGCTGGCCGACCGGCACTTGCAAACTGCTTCTGCTTCGGGCACCACGCGGCAAGAAAGACTGAGGAAGATGGCGTCGGCTGACTCTTTTATACCCCAGGCGCTCTGACGTCGGGGAAAGGGCGACTTCAGCCGACGCCGGACCCAGACTTTGGAATCCAGCCGACTGAAGGGCTGCCTGAGGCAGGACAACCCATATGTAAGGACTGCAGATGCATCCTTGAAGAACATCAGGCGAGAGGCAGGATGGAAGACAGGGTGAGCAAGTATCAGAAAGAAACTGGATGGCAGACTGAGAGAAGGAATAAGATAATGGAAATCATCTGCACTGAGAGCGAACAGTAAAAGGATGGGTAAACCTCCATGCACAAGGCTAGCACTAGCTCTTTGTTAGATGATTTTAACTTGTTGATATTTTTTTTTTGTGTGTCTAAGGTTATTTCTAAAGTCTCAGGAGACATAATTCCATAGTCTGGCTGCAAGAAATCAATACAGTGAGTCACAGTAATGAATGTTTGATATGGATACTTGTAACAGCTTGTGAGTTTGTGATTGTGTGCTTCTGGTTGGAACATATTTATCAACTAAAGTGGTTAAAGAAGAGTATTTATTAAAATTTTAATAGCATTTTGTATGTTTTTTTTTTTAAATCTGGCACAGTGTCAGTGAATGAGACATGACAGTGTCCCAAGCTGTATTCTACACCATCTCCAGCAAGAACTAGCTTCACCACCGAGCACTCTATTCAACCACAGCCTAACTACAGGCTTCATTCCAGCAGAATGGAGAACTGCCATTGTCATCCCTTTGCACAAAGGTGGTGCCACTACTGACCATGGAAACTGTCGCCCCATCAGCTTGACAAGTCTGATCTGTAAAGTCACTGAGCATATTATTATGGATCTCATAAACAAGGACATAGGCAATCTCCAAGCACTCGACCCCACCCAATTCAGATTAGTCAGGGGCAGATCTTGCCTAATGAACCTAGTTGACTTCTTTGAGACTCTCACCAAGGCCCTGGATGAGGGAAAGTCAGTGCATACGGCTTACCTTGACCTGGCCAAGGCCTTTGACACAATCCCCCACTCAGGTATCATCAAAAAGCTAACACAACTTGGTGTTAATCCCTATCTAGTCAGCTGGGTGGCCAACTGGCTCACAGATAGGACCCACAAGGTCAAATTAGGTGCTGCCACCTCCGACAGCAGACCTGTCCTGAGACCCCTACTGTTTAGCTTAGCATATACTTCTCAGAGATCCAGACAAAGACAAAGGGCCTGTGGCTGACCAAGTTTGCGGATGACTGCAAGTTGGGTGCTGTCACTGACTCCCCAGTTTATGTTAACATACTGCAGGAGGGTATCACAGCTACAAATGACTACTGCCAAAGTCATCGCCTTAAGTTAAATGCAAAAAAATGTATTACCATACCATTCAGTAAAAACATGGCCCCTAGTGATTACCACATCAATGGCAACCTAAGCACACAGCCTGTGGTGAGAGACCTGAATACTCAGGTTGACAACAATCTCACATTCGACCATCATGTGGCGGCAGTGGTCAGAAAAGTCTTTTACTTGGTTCATCTCATAAGTAAATGGATTGCATCCAGAAAAAAGGAGGTTATTACCTCACTGTACTCCTCCCCTATTAGACCTATAATGGAGTATAGTGCCCCATTTGGTATGTACATCTCCAAACATCTGCACCAACTGGAAAAGCCACAGAAATACCTCACAAAGAGAATCCATGGCCTCCAACCCCTATGCAGACAGCTTAAATCACTATCACTCTACTCTGTGTCATACAGATTGTTCTGTTCAAAGGTGATCTGTGTCTTGCCTACAAGGCAATGTCAGACCCTGCCCTACTGGAGATGCTCCATATCTGTAAGTCTAACTTCTCGCGCATTGACCGCTTGATAGGCCTAAATCTAATATGAGACATCAACAAAACCTGCTGGAGAGACAGGTTTGTCTCCAAGAGACTGCCCCGTCTCTGG
Organism: Protopterus annectens; assembly: GCF_019279795.1. Classification (NCBI taxonomy): domain Eukaryota; kingdom Metazoa; phylum Chordata; order Ceratodontiformes; family Protopteridae; genus Protopterus; species Protopterus annectens. The sequence goes on along the minus strand of NC_056731.1, from coordinate 1,430,806,211 downwards.
AACAGACTTCCCATACCGGTCAAACAGAGTTTTTCAATGACCCTCTTCAAATGCAATCTTGATGAGTGGATGGGAAGCCATAAATCTGTCCCAGGGGTTCCACCTCTGTCCCTCATTGACAGGGGTGACAGATGCTGACTTTTTCTTTTTTTGGGGGGATAAACTCTTGGCTAGGCTTGTAAGGGCCCCAAGGCCATTAGCCTAGTAATCTCCTATGATCCTATAATTCTACGACGCACTTAGTTTCATAGGCTCACAGATATTTACTAGACTAACAACCACAAAGGCCATTTTAAGCCTAGCCATGCATCCCAAATCTAGTTCAGATATCCTTGATAAGTGTAAGCAGGAGCTTAGGAGATGAAACATTTACAAGCAAGGGCTTGCGATATTAACTATTTACAGGTTAAGATTTTCTGAGGAGTCCTTTTCTTTATGACATTTTCACTAATGCAGATGGTGCAGAGACCCAGGAGGTTATTCTAATTGCATGAAAAAGTACTTCCTCCTGCTGCATGAGAAGCATGTGTAGGTAGCTGGAGTTGGCTTTCACCTATATACTATGATTTGTCTGTCTATCTCTCTGGGAATAGTGCTTGGCAGAAGGTTCATTAGGAAAGCATATAACAGCCATGTAACATTAATTAGCATAACTACTTCTCATTTAACATGAGGACTTGTTCAGTGTCAATGGCTTCTTTCCATTCAGTATTTTAATATTTTCTAAAATTAGAAGCATTATATTCTGTTACTTAAGGAATACTAATGTACTATCAAATTTCCATGACAGTGCATTATGAACCATTAACAAGGAATAACAGTATCTGAAACTGATCCTTGTATTGCTTAAAACACCCAGCAGTACATAGTATGTACAGAACATGCACAAGGGCTTGTGAATAACTAGTAATACATAATGATTACATGGTAGGTGGCAGCAACTACATCAACTATTTTCTCATAATATAATTTTTCCCCTTCATAAATATATAGGTATAAGTAATTTCTCAGGAGATATGATACTGGCCTGTGAATCATCTAAATCCATTTCAGTTGTTGATAATGAATGGTTGCCAAAGGTATCTTTTCACAGGAAGACTACATGAGGCCTGTGTTGGCTAAGCTGTCGTTTCAGCTTCCTGGCCAACCTAGTGGTTAAATCTGTTCCACAACTTCAGTGAGGAAGTTCTATGCCGTCAAAGTACACTTAAATACTCTTTATATAAGTTCTGAAACAATGCTACATGTGTCTTATGCATTCAGTCCTCAGGGAAAAATAAATTAAAAAATAAATAAATAAATAAATATCAATCATTCCTGAGTTATACAACATTCTGGAGCTCCTCACTAACACTGAAGTAGCAGTATAAGACAATATGGCTATAAAGGGCACACGCACGCACGCACACACACACACACACACACACACACACACACACACACACACACACACACACACACACACACACACACACACACAGACAATTCTTTGTTCATGTGTTGATAGCTTCTTTGTACTAAAATTTGCCATGTAGAAAGCTGAGGTATGCAATAAGCCCACAATGAACTTGAAGGCTTTGTTCCTGTAAAATCTATACACAAGACTCTCCTAAGCATTCCATGAGTACTTAATGAATAATTCCCCCAGCTAAACCAGCAAATTGCTTGAATTATGCTAGAGGGTACATAGTCAACACCCTTAGTGAACATACCAGGAATCAGCACACCGTGTGTAAGCCAGTCTGTTTCAACTTACATTTCACTGTAGCTAGGTGCTTCACAATGCCTGGAAGAGCACTTGTGCTTCATGCATTCTCCTTCACACATTTCCATGACCTTAGTTCTTGCTACATACAGTCAGTATTTAAGACATTAAGAATGACATTCTAAGACATGTAGTTTAAGAGTATATATTTCTTTCTCTTATTAGGTGAATCTGGCATGTTAACTCCTCAAAAATCTGTTGTGCAAAATGTGTTTGCTAATGCAAAAACAAAAGCAATTCTGGGCAACTGGCAATGCTGCAACATGGTACTTAATATATATTTGGAAATCATACCTTAAATACATAAACAAAGCACTACAGCAAAATGGTCAAGATGCCAGCATGCTGAACTTAATATGTATGTTTGAATTTCATCATCTTCATTTACGTGCTCAGTTTACTCTACGATTATCCAAACTTGTTTCACTATGATGCAAATGAAATAATCACATGAATCCTTTACAGCATATACATGGGGTATGAAGTAAGTTAAAGATTACAAGAAATAAACTAGGATGAGAGTGAGCATGACCATTAAACATACCTCTCAACCTTTTAGCACAAGAATTCTGGACAAAGCCACAGATAATGATGAGACAAGGCCAAAATCAGGGATAGATTTTAAACATTGCTCTAATAACCTTAAAAAGTTGCTAGAATATCATGTTTTGCATTAGCATGCATTTTCTAGCAGTTATGATGTCTGAGTCACTCAAGGGCAACAGCCTTTTCTCTGCATATTTACTGTTAAATTGCATTTTTCTGCTTAATTTCAGAAAAAAAAATACTGTTTTGCTCGTCTCCCCCCTTTTCCTATACTAGAATAGTCCGGATCCCAGATTTGCTGGTTTCAGGACTTTAGTTTGTGTTTCTGAGTTGTCCAGACCTTGTTGTGGTAGTGGGAAGTCTTTCTGCTCATCAGTGAGAGTGGTAAGCATTGAGCAGCCTGTCGCAAGAGGAATGGTTTCCAGCTATGAAACTGAATATTATTGGCAGTTTTTGGCCGATTTCTATCCCTTTCAACTTTCTGAGTTAAAAACCCTTGTTTGAGTGGGTTTGCACTTGTTTTAGCTCAGCGGATCCTGTTTGGGCGTCCGCAGACTACCACAGCACAAGAAATGAGGAGGAGTGACTTTTTGCTGATTCTAAATATCTTTCTGACCTTTTCTTGACTTTTTTTTGCTCATCGAACGTTAAAACCCATTTTACTGTGGTTCTGTTGTTATTTCTACTGCATTTTACTGTTAAATCATTTTACTGTGTGTGCACTTTGATTTAAACTTAAAGTTAATAATCTAAACGGCATTTACTGCTGTAGGCTTCACACTCAAGTGCGGCAGCCTTTTCTGTGCATATTTACTGTTAAATGTGGTAGTGGAATGTCTTTCTGCTTATTGGTGAGAGTGGTAAGCACTGAGCAGCATATGTCACAAGAGGAATGGTTTCCAGCTCTGAAATTGAACCTTTTTGGCCATTTTGGGCTGATTTCTATCCCTTTCAACTTTGAGTTAAAAACCCATGTTTGCGGGAGTTTTGACATCATGCAGCACCACTTAGCTAGGGTTAAACTATTCTTGGCACCATAAAGTCTGCTCTTTAATTTTTCCATTAGAACTAGCCAGTTTCTTAGTTTTAGCACTTGAATCTTCTTCTTAGAGCTCAGCACTTGTTCAGAACTTGTTGCAAGCACTAAATAAGCCATAAATTACTACAGCACTTAACCTTCCTCATTATCTAGAGGAAAACAGCTCTTGTACTTCCTTTCCTCACATGTCTAGAGGGAAATAGTTTTTTATTCAGGCATATCTAAGGGTCAGCTCCCCGTGTTTTCTCCTGTCTACCTGATGAATGTGGGTATCTTGGGGCAATGTAGCAATTGCCTCATGTACACAGACAACCTTCTCTCCTACCAACCAACACTACAACCAGTGAGAGATGCACTTATTTAGCCAAACTGGAGGCAAAGCTCTCTCCAACCAGGACTGAACTTGAGAGTCAAGAGGAGAATGTAAACACGTGCACCACACCACACTCATCACATAGTCCCACTAAACCTACACCACCAAAATCCACACATAGAAACACAAAAACATTCAAGGAGGCTCTCAATAATAATCTGCCCAAGTAACAGAAACCTCCAAAGCAGAAACTCAAGCAACCTTCACCCCTCAACACAACCCAAATGACACATAGCCCAAAAACTCAGTGTGCCACTCAACCACAGCCCATAAGGCAAAACAATGTACCCAACATACTAGTCATAGGTGACTCTATAGTCAGGCGCACTGATGTCCCACTCACCAGGCTAAACAAGGAGAAAGTTACTGTCAGCTGCCTGCTGGGTGCCAGGATCTGCCACATTACCCATGCACTCCACAACAAGTACAAATATGACTCTGTCATTGTCAGTGTTGGTGTGAGTGACCTGAGTTGCACCTCCTTGGACTACATGAAAAGAGACATGGAAGAGCTCTCTGATCTTGTAGCACAGGCAGGTATGACCTTAAACCTGAGTAGCACCCTGCCATCACCCAGAATACCACAGTAAAAGGACAAAATGACTGACTTCAACAACTGGCTAAGCTTCTGGTGCCATATAAAGGGGATCCGGTATCTGTCTGCCTGGGATGACATCGTCGACACACCACGATGCTTTACCAGAGATGGCCTGCACCATTCGCCCCAGGGATTCTGGATACTGGCTAAAGCTCTTGCTGCCCATATAGTGCCTTTTTTAGGCAAGGTTCAAATGACAAATTCACCACCGTAATAGGTACAGGCAAGCAAAAACTGAGGGTAATGCTACTCAATGCTGGAAGTCTAAACCTCAAAATGCACTCATTCAAGGCACTCCTTAAAATGGAGAACATTGATATATGTGCAGTGACGGAGACCTGGTTTAAGGCTCCAAAGAGCACCCCTGCATTACCAGGCCATAATTCATACCACACCTTTCTGCCATCTAACCTGGACCAGAACACTAAAGGTGGAGGTGTGTCTATATTCATTAAGTATATCCACACCTCCAGGCTAGTTGCTTAGCATAATGCATCTGAGATTATCCAAGTGCAACTAACTCTGGGCAAAACTGCAATCCAAATTGTAGCTTGCAACAGATCCTCCACCATGACACAGGATTCCCACTCCTCTTTTCTTGAGATACTGGAAAATATTAGGGTTCAACCAAACACCCCAATAATGGGCAATTTCAACTACCCCACCATTAACTGGGAAAACTACTCATGTGCAAACTCCCTCACTCGATGCTTTCTGGAATTCATAAATTCCAATATCCCAGATCAACGTATCGATACCCTCACCAGGGGCAACAATATCCTAGACCTAGTCATTACCAACATAAGTGACCGGTGTTCCACACCTGAAGTCAACTCCTCGTTAGTCAGATCCGACCATAAGCTAATCACACTAGATATCCACATCCTGCCCCCACCACAATTAAGGAAACCACCGTAAAAAAATTTCCCCAAAGCCAACTTCATGCTTCTTAAGACAGAAGTGGCAAATTTCATGACACCCATGCAGATAGACAATACAGTTACGACTGCTGACTCCTACACAAATGCACTCTATAAGCACTTACACGAGTGCATGGATTGTGCTATCCCTAACAGAACCAAAACGCTATCCTGAAAAAAAAGTAAGCCAATCTGGTGGTCCCCTGCCATAAACAAATTCTACAACAGAAGGAAGAACTTGTTGCAAAAGAGAGTAAAATCCCATGAGTAAAAGAGCTCCCTGGTCAGCCTCAGTAAGAAGTTGAGATCCCTCATAAAATCCTCCAAAGCTAGTTACGAAAACAAAATCACCACTGATTCTAAGAACAACCACAAAGCATTCTATAGCTATGTCAAGAATCTCAATGGCAACACCCAGATCTACTCTGAGTTACAGCACAATGGCATGAAAATTACAGAACCAACTGATATAGCCAACATCCTGGCAGATAGGGCTAACTTTACCCCCCTTTCATCCCCTAAAGTGTCCATATCTATACCAGAAGAATGCAGAGTCCCTGTAATCACAACTACACAGGTAAAAGTTGCACTCTCTAAAGCCAAAAACGCAGCATCCATGGGACCGGAGAACATCCCAGGCTGCGTTTTACATGAACTTCTGAACAGCAACAGTTATCCCACTCCACAAAGGGGAGCCACCACAAACCCCGGGAACTATCGCCCTATTAGCCTGGTTTGAAAGGCCATGGAACATATCATCGCGGAACTTATAAACAAAGACATTGGTAACCTCCAAACTCTGGATCCCATCAGTTCGGGTTTGTGAAAGGCAGATCATGTCTCCTGAACCCAAGTGACTTCTTTGAGGCAGTCACCAAAGCTATAGACGAGGGTAAGGTGGTTCACACAGCCTATCTTGACCTCTCCAAAGCTTTTGACACCATCCCCAATTCTGGAATTATAGATAAACTCACTAAACTAGGTATAAATCCCTACATCACAAAATGGGTTGCCAGCTGGCTCAATGACAGAACCCACACTGTAAAAGTTGCAGAGTCCAAATCCGACTTCAAACCAGTGACAAGGGGAGTACGACAGGGTTCAGTCCTGGGTCCTCTCTTGTTCGGCATCTACTTCTCTGAAGTACAAGCTAACACAGAGGGCCTCTGGCTAATGAAGTTCGCAGATGACTGCAAAATAGGAGCCATAGTTGAGTCTCCAAATGATGTGGACATCCTACAGAAGGGCCTCACCTAGACAGATGCCTGGTGTCATAGCCATGGCCCCAAGCTCAGAGCCAAAAAGTGCATTGTCATCCCCTTTGGCAAAAACTTTGTACCCACGAACTACTACATAGGCTGCAGTCTACTTAATGCCAAATGTGTGATAGAGAGACCTTGGGACAAAGGTAGACAGCAGTCTCTCCTTTGATAATCACATCGCCACAGTGGTCAGGAAATCATTCTACATGGAACACCTCATCACAAAAGGGTTCTCATCCAGGAAAAAAAAGAGGTCGTTGTTCCCCTCTACTCATCACTCATTAGACCCATTATAGAGTACAATGTCTCCTTTAAAATATACCTCACAGGACATCTACAACAGCTGGAAAGGCTGCAGAAGTACCTCACAAAGAGGATTACCGGCTTCAAACAAATGCCCTATGCTGACCATCTCAAAAAACGCCAGCTTTACCCCATAGCATATTGCCTACTCCGAGGTGATCTCTGCCTAACAAACAAAGCTATGTCAAACCCAGAGCTGTAGGATGTGCTACACCTAAAGAAATCCCAATCCCTCCAAGCTACACGCTCTAGGGACCTAAACCTTGTCACCACAACAAACAGAGCATGCTGGAAGGATAGATTCCTGTCCCAGAGACTTCCCATACTCTGGACAAGCTACCCATCTATGTCAAGCAGAGTTCCTCATTAGCACTCTTCAAGAAAAATCATGATGAGTGGAAGGGAAATAGGAAATTTACCCTGGGGATCATTTCTGTGGCTCTGCTCAACAGGGGCACAGGAAAATAACTTCCTTGGGTGGCGAAAGCCAGGGAATCTTGTTGGCTAGGGTTATTTAGACCCTTGAGCCAATAGCCTAGTCATAGCCGGCTTTAGGCAACAGCGAACCCTGCAATCGCTGGGAGCCCCCTGTTCCTGGGGGGCCCCCAAACACAGCAGGTTATCTTATCTTGATATTTTGTAATATGTCTGTCAAACCAGTGAGGTAAGCACTAGAGAGATCAACAGCCCACAGTGACTGATCTCAGAGTAAACCTTGGATTTGAAGAAGAGCTGATTCTTCCAATCTTCAGGAATGGTTTTCTCTTTAAGGAGTTTTATAAATACTGACAGAACACCAGGTACTATATCAACATATTTGCTGAAAATCAGTGCTGTGCCAAAAATAATAGCAGAGTAAAGGCTCAAAATCAGGAGCACATTTTAAATATTACAATAACCCACTTAAAAAAATTAATAGAATAGCACCTTTTGCATTAACATGCAGTTTTTTGGACAATAAAAGTATAAAACTGATGTCTGGTTTTATTGACTGACTGTAATCCTAAATGATTTATCAGCAAAGCAAACTTTTTATGAAGGACAGAGCAACATTATGGGCAAAATCAGGGAAGGTCTTTGACATCAGAGATAGTGACCTGTATGCAACACTCTTCAATGAGTTCAATAAAAGTGACTTACTCCTGCTACTGTTTGATGACTGCTAAACAGCAGTCACTGACCTGGTGTAACAGTATCAGTGCTGCACAGTGTATTGTTATTTGCTGAAATAAGTGCAAAATCAGTATTGCTATGGCTTATGCGTGTGTGTGTGTGTGTGTGTGTGTGTGTGTGTGTAAAAAATATCACAGATTTTTTTTCTGTGCACACACACACAGTGTCACGTCACATATATTATTCTTCTGGGTATCAGTAATAAATGCAGCGAACAACTAATTATATTTCAAAAGTAAGGCATAAAATATATCACAGAGCATTCAGACAGTTAGATTTTCTAAGAGTCTGATGACCCCTACTCCCCAGACTATTTAAATGGATTTGGGGGGGGACTCTCCAAATCATCCTTGACTGCGAGGGGGCCCCACAAAGCTGTTGCTGGTTGGGGAAGAGAAAAATGTATTAATTTCTGATTACACTTTGACCTTAACAGGGCTGTTACATGACCCCGCTAGGGATAAAGCTGAAAATGGCCTCTTCTCTCAACTGCATCAATTCTAAAACCAGCCCTGCTCAACTTTGTATGTACAGAAAACTGCTGTATGTTATGTATGTTTGTGTGTGTGTGTTGGGGGGGGGGCTGAAAATTGTCTGGTTATTACTTTAATTTTCATCACAGTCAAACCTTAGAGGTGTGCACAGGAGGTCACTATGGCTGGTGTTTGGGCTGAGGACAGTATGGCCGTTGTTTCTTTTACTTTTCTCTGAAACCTCAGAGTTGTACAAAGAAGGTTACTATAGCTTGTGTAGGGGCAGTGTACTACCTAGGAGCAACAAAGCAGAATACATTACTGTAATCATTATTTTTTCACTTTCCTCACAATCACACATCAGGCATTTATACAAGTGGTTGCTTTGAAGGTTGGGGTGAGGAGACATACTATTTATATGTATGTCAGCAGTCAGTTGAAATACATGACTCTGGCAATTTGAGCCTTTCCTTTCATCCCAATCTAACACCATAGGGATGCGTTGGCAGTGACTGTCTTTGTTGAGGGGTTAGAGAGGCAGGCACTATTCCCAAATAGAACCGGTGTATCCTCATAAGATTTTGTTAGTTTATTGTGAGCTACTATTTTGTCAGCTTTGATCAGTCAGCCTTGGGCACAACTTAATATCTTACTTGAAAGATAAATACATAAATAAAAAAAAGACATTCTTTTCTTACTCGTGATTTTAGTTTAGGCCACTATTGGATTAAAAGGATAGGAAAATGCTCTAAAGTGCATCCCAGAGCAACTGTGACCTTATGGCTTCTTGGACCCTGGCTTTTTTGTGTTATTTCCAAAATTATTACTACTGTGCTGTCTTGGTCAGGAAAGATGTGTTGAAAGGATGCAAGGAAAACTAAAGCTTAACAGCAACAATGAATGTCTTTCCTTAATCAGAATTTCTGTCCAAGATATCACTGGATGAAAAGGTTATGTAGAAGAAAAAAAATTTTAAAGTACAATTCAGAGCATACAGAAAGTTATGGCTTACTGAATAAGCTGAAGAGTAAAATGCAGGAAAAGGAAGAAAGGGTACTGTGCACAGTATGGGGAGAAGCAGAGGGGAGGACTGGAGGAAGTGTGTATGTGTCTGTGGGGGGGGGGGTTGTGTGCGTTTGTGTGTGTGTGTGGGGGGGGGCTGAAACAGTAGGCCTAGGGTGCCATTTCATCTAAGGCCAGACCTGTACATAGAGTTGTTATAATATATTATTGTTGCAACTAAACACCAGTAACTGTGAATGTCCCTTTGTGAGATGGGCCAACTTAGTGTTGTAGACAGTCCTGTTGTAATGCAAGAGCATTATAGCTACAGGTCAGTCTGAGCATACTATTCCTAAAAGTCTACAGCATGAACTAAAAGGATGCTTGGAAGGGGTGGCAGTGACAGAGTGATACTTAGACTGGAAGTGCCTAGGGCCCCCCCCCCCAACATGACATTTGCTGGGGGCTCGCAAAATGCTAACACTGGCCCTGAGCCTAGTACCTACCTATGAATCTAAATAGAAAACTACACATTTTATGAGGGACAAACCAAAAATATGGAGTAAAAATCTAGACATTCTACAAAGCCTGGGCAGTTTGAGGTGTACCATTAAGGCAAGGCATTTACAATGACACGAGACATTTACTGCTGGCAGTCAACTATTACAGAGGTGTAGCAGGAAACCATAATCAAATAACTTAACTTCTCTGTTCTTCCATTCAGCTGTAAACACGGAGCTCCAGTTTCAGTGGGACTGAAAATTAAAACAGTTCCACACTTCATGTGCTGTTTGCATTAACTTTTTGTGGTTTAATTTAAAGGAGAACTAAACTCAAAAGACAAGTTTTTCTTTACAAAAAGTGTTTTTCCTTCCCTGTAATCCAAGACTAAACACTTCACATACAGAGAAAAAACATAGTTTGATAATTCTTTTTCCCTTTTTTTCCTTATTTGTTACATCACATGAGCTACTGAGAGTGGTATGGTAATTAAGTTGAGTCAGTTATCCCAACAACAGAGCCATTAAGAAAACAATGACATTTAAATGTGCCCCTTATAATTTACAGATTACCACTGTCACACCTCAGATAAACAGCATAGCCTGGAATCTGAACAAAGGCAGGGCTTTCAAGCTTAGTTTTCAGATGCAAAGGTGTCACAAAGAAAGAAAACAAATGTTAATCTAACTCTTCTTACTTTGTTCTATACTGTAATTTCTGCAAAAGTGTATGTTTCTTCTGGAGCTGGGGAAAAGAAGTTTAACATCAAATACTTTAATTCTAGCTACAATATTTAGAACTGTGAATGCAACACAAACCACCTCAGCCCAAATAACTCAATCACAGGGATCAGATTTCTCACACTTGAACATTGAACTACAGTTGTTACTTTGAAAAGAACAAGCGGTGGTGGTGCTGCGGTAGCACTGTCGCCTCACAGTAAGACGCTGTCCGGTTCGATTCTCAGCTACAACGTCTTCTGCGTGGAGACATGCATGAATGGGCATATCTTCATTGAAGGTTGTGCATCAGGGCTGGTAACTCGGCACGTAAAAATCAACTACCAATCATTAGCGGACCGGAATTCCACTATGGCGACCCCTAACTGGGAAAAGCCGAAAGACACAACAACAACAACTCAGCTACATTTTCAAGCTTGTCTTTCATGCATTCTTTAAAATGCTGTAACAGAGATGGCCATTAATAAAAAGCAAATTAATTAAAAATGTGGATTGTTGCTGAAAGTAAAAAGTAAGCAGTCATAGCAGTGCTGTCAACTGATGAGAGAGAAAACTACAGTAAATGATCCCCTCATCTCAAGGATTTATTTCTGTCCCTCTAACTTGACATAAGTAAGGTGAAGCCATTGACTGTAAAATAAAATAATGCTAGCCACCCCAGCCTTCTTCAGATCATTTTGGGGTATAACAAATTAGAAAAATAACAGTAACCATTTACCTTGACACAGAGCTAGTAGCAATACAGAAAAGTTTAAGATTTGCTGTAAAACTTTTTTTGTTGTTGTTTTTTTTGGGTGCGGTGCTGAAACCATCAATATATTTTCTTTAAAGTAATTAAAAATACTTCAAGGTCAAACATTATTTTAGAAACTGGATTATTTCATTCAAATATGTTACATTGTTTCTAAAAATGTTTCTTTCTGTCAGATACCATTCATTGCAAGAAATGTCAGGAAGACCAGTGGTCCAATGAAAGACGAGATGCATGCATCCCAAAACTCGTTGAGTTCCTGTCGTTTGATGACATACTAGGATGCACTTTGACAACAGGATCATTATTCTTCTCACTGCTAACTGCCACGGTCTTATGCATTTTCATCAAACACAGAACCACTCCACTTGTAAAAGCCAATAACCGTGAACTCAGTTACCTCCTTCTGCTTTCCCTTATACTTTGTTTCCTTTGTTGCTTAATGTTTATTGGGTATCCCAAGAAAATAAACTGCATGTTTCGTCAGATGACATTTGGCATCATTTTTTCAATTTGTATTTCTTCTATACTGGCAAAAACTGTCACTGTTGTCATTGCTTTCAATGCCACAAAACCTAACAGGAAATTCAATAAGTGTGTTGGATCCAAAATACCAAACTGCATTGTAATTTGCTGCGTAGGTCTTCAGTTAATTGTGTGTGTAGTGTGGCTGTCTCTCTCTCCTCCCTTTAATCAACAAAACATGGAAACTGCAAAGGACAAAATAATTATTGAGTGCAATGAAGGCTATTTGAGTGCATTTTACTGCATGCTAGGCTATTTAGGAATATTGGCCATTATAAGCTTCATAGTTGCCTTCTTAGCCCGCAATTTGCCTGACAGTTTTAATGAAGCTAAATTCATCACTTTCAGCATGATTGTGTTTACCAGTGTTTGGCTTTCATTTATCCCTGCTTACATAAGTACAAGAGGAAAGTATATGGTTGCTGTTGAGGTTTTTGCCATCATGTCTTCCAGTGCTGGCCTGCTTATCTGCATATTTTTTCCAAAGTGCTTTATTATTCTCCTGCAGCCTAGTAGGAATACTCGGCAGCATTTAACTGGAAAGCCAAACTATGCATCAGGCTAATTTTGCAATTAATGCATCGTTTCAAGATGAACTGGGTTGAGTAATATTTTGTTTGTTAGCTTCATAAATTAATTTTGATACTTTCTGTAATATCTGCATCAAGGACTACACAGAAACAATGTGCGTTATTTGAAATATTAATATTACAAGAACTGTACCTTATTAAAAATATAAACTAAAATAAATAAATTACTAGAAATCATAATGTTTCAGAAAAGACTGGTTATTTAATGCAACAAAATGTCACATTACTTGCAGTGTCTTCAGCCTGTCAGCTATGACCTAATCCAAATTAAAGACGGTGCACAGAGAAGGGGCCCTGATCACAGTCCAGGTGACTGAGGATTGTCTAGCAGCACCAGCCCTAGGGGTATCTAGCAGTGAGGGAGAGCAGTGAAGAGGCATGGCCTGCTCACCTTTATCTGGAGAGAGGGGGTGATATGTGTTTGGAGAGCACATGGGACAGATCAGATTTCACTACTGAAGACCAGCTAATTGGTGGTTGGAGATGTTTGCCATTACAAGTCCTTTACAGAAGTGAAAGACCATACAGCGCTATCAATCCACTGTGCTCATCTTCCTTGGCATACTGATGCACTTGACAGGAGATATGACATATGCGAAAAAAAAAAAAAAAAAACTTCATGAACCACTGCTGCTGGTTGCTTCAGTGATGGCTCTTGTTAGCCGACCCTAGACGCCATTGCGGGTATTATAAGGGACGACTGGCCAATAGGGGCTGATGATTATCAGGCAGTGGAGGCAAAGTATGAAAAATAACTAGGTTACAATGTAATTTTCAAGTTCAATACTGAAACCCACAGGTCTTGCTAAACTAACAAACTAAAGAAAAATATGGAGAAAAAATATTCAGGCAGGGTCACTGTACTTTTCTAGGTTGTTTTTCTCGATATGGAGCTTGTAAAAATATGGCAGTGGGTTGTTTGACTACTATGGCATGGATGGAATATGCACCAGGTGTACTGAAAATAATCTCAAGATAAATACAAAAAAAGGACAGCATACTGTTGTTTGGCAAAAAAGCTGCTCCTACTTTATACATTATAAATAGTACTGTTCTTTAGACAGTCATAGTAACTCTTCTATTCAGCAGTTTGGAGGTGAATGCAGCAGGCCTCTCGGTTGAGTAAATTTACAGGGGTTTGCTGGGAATTTTCCCTATAGATTCAAAGGGTGAAGTAAGTTTGTGCTGGAGAATTTTCTAAAGCTGGCCTTATTTGGTGGTGAGGTGACATCACTAGGTCTGATGGAAAAGATGGCTGATTTATGACAGATTTACTCAAGGACAAAGAGATGTGGGATAGGGTACAGGCTTGAGCCGTGTTGGTAAGTACCAGGTCAAAGATATAAGAGAATCTAATTAGTAGTTTGGCAATTTGCTCCAGTGCATTGGTATTAACAAAGAATAGGAAATGCTGATCTTTTTCATTTTTAGAGGTGCAGGTGTCCAGTCAGTGCATGGAAAATTGAAGTCACCTAGTAAGAAAATACTTGGTTTGGTATCTAACCTCTCAAAGGTGTTAAAATAATTGCCATGATCTGTGGGTGACATCAACAGGGATATGTAACTAGCAATTAAATAATAGTTGGACTTGTTAAGGGTGATCTGCATCTCTGAGCTCCAAGTTAGTGCTGTGGTTAACTTGATGTGACATGGTGGCATTTCTGACAAATACAGATACTCTCTCACAGTTACCTGAGAACTAAAATATGATAATACTGAAGCCTGGTATAGAGTATGTGTTCTTGCTGCAATTAAGCTATATCTCAGTCACTAAAGATTTCAGATGAACGACTTATTGCACTGAAAAGTATGAAGTATGTCACTATTGGAGCTTAAGCAACTTTAAGACTTCGGGCAAGCACAAAAATGCTGTAGTGACTGTTGAATGTGGAGAGGAGATATTAAGACTGATGTTGTCAAATCTGGATTAACACTGTGATCCCCGAGTGCTGTTGCTGCTAGGAAGGTATGAAGAACTGTCTGATTACCTCATTTTCCAAACTATTTCATACAGTCAATATTTAAGACATTAGAAATGATGTTCTGATACATGTAGCTTAAGAGTTTGACCTTGAATTATGCTTCGTAAAGTTGCCACCCAGCTTCCACTCACTTTCTTAGATCATTATTCTTTTTCTTTATTTTATATATTTTGCATACAGAGATGGTACCCCACAGGTGTGGACCACAGTAAAATCCAGGAGTTATGGGACAGAGAGACTGCAAAAACATGTAAGAGGTCAAAATCACATTAGGGAATGTGAGTATATAAGAGGCTGTTTTCTCTGCAGGGAGTCAAGAGAGGGATGCATCATTGCCCTCGGCACTACTAAATCACACATCTGCACCTAACATACCATGCACTCCATGACACAAGCAGGGTGGACAGCTGCCATGTGGACACAGGCACCATGCAAGAGCTGGTTAAGATGGGTCACACTCATATGCAGGCATGTGGTATGCACCCCTGTGAACACCAAGTTATGTGCATGTGTGGACCTGATAATATTAGCTACAAGAAACCTTCAGTGACCGGTGGGAACATGGTAGGTGTATCACAGGCATCTGCCTCAAGAACACTCCACCAGATCATTGATACCATGCCGCAGTATAATGGGGACTAAGGTGGTTCCCATGAAAAACAGAGCTGGGAGACAGCACCATGTGGGCATTTTATGACATAGCCTATTTCCTTGAGATACTAGCAGCCAATGACTACACCCACATTGCAATAGGTACCCTACATGGGTAGAATAGACAGTGGTATAGCAATGGTAAGGGTTTCAATCCATCAACTGTCAGGCAGTCTGCAATGCACAGGATTTAAAATACAGTGTGTCAGCAGGCCACTGAGACATTGCTCACAACTCGCCCATCTGGCTCACATGTGACATATCAGCAGTCTGTGTGGGGCGGTTTTACACCATGGTATATTATTGGTGGTGCTAGATATACTCCATATCTATTGCTGATACCAATTAGAAACCCATGGGCAATGGCAGAGAATGTGTACAACACTACCTTGCCACAAACTCAAGTTATTGTTGAGCACATGTTATAACTGCTAATGGTCTATTTCCACTGTCTACATGCCACTGATGGAGCATTACAATATGACCTTGGAACATGCAGTAGAATCTTTGCAGCATATGTGCAATATTACTTAACATCTTGATACACAAATAGTTACAGCAAGTTTGACACAGTTGTAAAGAAGACAATCAGCTTTCAGCAGCAGAGGAGGTACCCATTTATGAGACTGTGGAGAAGCTGGCTGCAGGCTATGACTATGTGAGATGGAGGTGGGTGCAATATGCCATGGCACTGGCTAAGAGGAAGGATCATGTTCAAAACTTTGGGCTGAGTAAGTATGACATACAAGAGTAAAAATGATGTATGCAATACTACACCCACCCAGGCTGTGCTACATTACCATGGACAGGTCATACTGTACATCAGACACAGGCCACCCAGATAACAGAGTCTTGAGGGCAAGGCACAGTTGTCATCACATGCATCGGTGTAGAGGACTTCAGTGACAAGTGTCAATTATGGGCAGTTTGTGTGTTTATGGGGGGATGAGGGTTAATGCTATACTTGTTTCGGTGAGATATGGGAAGGTGGTTGTGGGGAGCTAGGAACACTCGCCAGGAAGGGGACGGTGTCTCCATTTTCTTGTGAGTGGGTAGTGATGAGTGATGCAGATGTGTCTGTATGGATCTATGTGGTCAAAGTTCCAGCACACAAGACAGCAAGCACTTTATTGGAGTTTGATGGACAAGTCAAGGCTACCCATAGTAGATGTCTGTGCTGATCATATATATCTTCATTCACTGGGTTCCTTCTACTAGGAAGGTAACAGGCACAATCCACAGCATGCACAGATGTTCATATGCATACTGCACTCTGCCATCAGGATGTGCTACACTTGGTCTCTGCATGAACAGTGCCTTTGCATGTATATCTACAGTACCCTGTAATGTCCTCAACATTGGACAGTGTTGTGGAAGTTGTAATACTACGGAGCCAAGGCTGTGCTCTTCCACTATAGTGATGGCATCCCTACCAAACTTGCCATGGGAAGAGAGATGGCCATGAAGGGCAGCTAAAACAGGACAACTGCACCATACAGAATCCCTATGCCATCTGCCTATAATGATGGACATCTGGCCTGTATGCCTTCAAACAGACCATGTACTGCACCAACTAGCTCACCTAAGGTTGTATTAATCTTTGCCTGTCCCTGTTGCTTCTGCTGAAGATGATAACCATTTTCACAAGTTCATTGTTAAATACTAGGCCATCAGTCTGCAAACTATTACAAGCCTAGCCAATAATCAGAGGTCATGATCAAATCCAGTGCAATATATTTCTGAGGTAAAGATCTTAACCATTATGCCAACCCTTAAAATGTTGTCTTCCCTTTTGGATGGGACTCAAACCTACAATATTCGGAGCCAAAGTCAGATACTTTACCCCTTAGGCTACATGGCCTCTTCTGGGCAGCTGTGTTAGCTTCTTCCTGTTTCTGGGTGATATCCTGGGTCTGCAGGGTTGGTTGTGCAGGTACAGCAGCGGTGTCTTTGGAAGAGAGTGGCAATTTGTCCATCACATGACCAGAGTCCCCCACTGACAACATGACTTCTGACTGTGCCAAGATTTGCTATCATCATCATCATCATTGGCCTCAGACAGTTCCCATGATATCAGGATGGCATGATGAAGGAATCCTATAACACAGCACCTGTAAAAACAGCAAAACTTTACCAAGCCTAATGAGCAACCCTTCACCAGTGCCAGGATCCTAGTGAAATTATTCCTGTTCAACAGAGTATATGTAAAGGTTATGTTTAAGACACCATGAATAGATGGCCTTTGCACCTGTAATCCCAATGTTCCTGTAAAAA
The DNA here is from genome assembly GCF_019279795.1 of Protopterus annectens. Classification (NCBI taxonomy): domain Eukaryota; kingdom Metazoa; phylum Chordata; order Ceratodontiformes; family Protopteridae; genus Protopterus; species Protopterus annectens. The sequence goes on along the minus strand of NC_056731.1, from coordinate 1,430,788,743 downwards.
CAAAGGGTACTTAAGTATTATCGCAACCAGATTTTTGCACTAATATGGCTTGCTTCCCATTCACTATATCTGTTTGTTGATGTTGTTGAAATGGAAAACAGTGTGTTTTCTTTACCAAACCAGGTTGTTTTCTGGAGAGCTATCAACACAAACTAAAAAAAAACATACTGTTTCTTCCTGGTCTTTACTGGCAGCATGTCGCTTCTTGGCAAGGCTGTCCACTGAACGTTCTTTGTCAGCCAATGCTGTCAGATTATGCTCATACATACCAGATGTTTGTGATTCTCTTGCAACCAGCTTCCAATTCTATGATAATTCCTGACAATTATGACATTATGGACAAATGAGTCGTTGTCCTTAATGTCATGATTTGGAACAGTTTACAGTATAACGTGCATGCCTTTTTGCACTGTCCTGCAAATCGGAGTTGAGACTGACCGGAGTAGTATTCAGGAAAAATGTAGTGGCCGACTCTGGAAGTTGGTTGCGAAGCAGCAGTGTTGACCCCCGGAGTGTTATGCTCTGTGATGTGTGTTTAATAATAAATGAATTACATCTGTAGATGTTACATTTTTTCCCCCTTTTTGGATGGTGTGTGAACTGTCAGTTGCTTTTTACCCCTTTTGGGCTGCTAGTTCTGGGGAAGGGAATATACTGCAGACGCGGCTCTTTGTATCCGGCCACAAAATATCATCGCTTGAAAGGAGAACGTGTCTTTGCTGTCACTTTATGTCTTTTCGGGATCGAGTTTTGGCCAAGCCAGAAAGAAACACAGTACTTTGTTCACAACTGTTTACATTCAGTGAGGTTGTGCTGTTTTTGTGATTCAGAGTAATTACTCCATTTCACATACTTCTACTGTGTTGTGTGCACACATAACAGGACTTGGAAACGTACTATGACTGACACGATGTCAGGAAACGGCATGGGTTCAAACAAGCAGTCATTTTTCAAGTACGACACTATTCCTACCTCAAACGTGTTTTTTTTTTTTTTTTTTTTAAGATAACATTCCCTGTGTGATTATGGTTACAGTCACACACCGGGAAGCAAGCCGTATTATCGCAAAAATCTGGTTGCGATAATATGCAAGTATCAAACAAAGAAGCTATGCTTGTGAGTTCAGTGACCCTGAATTGGACAAGTATTGTGAATAGCACCATATGTTCTAGATCACCCACATGGGGCATCTCCAGTGAATATTTGTGGTGCCATATGTAATTCAACTCTGACATTCAGCACTCCACCATGGATTCCTAAACTGTCTGGAATCCCCCAGACAGAAATGCCTACAACTTCCCATGTGTGTCAGTGGTGATTCTGCTGGTAAACCCCACCTGTGCCCCTAAACTCCTGTGACAGGTAGGCTCACAAACTACATGCCTGTTTGATCATGTTAGTCACCCCCTCTGACTTGCTTATGGGTCTGATTTTGTTCACTGATAGCACGGATTTCCTCTATAAGGTGCCACCAGATGTGCACACAGAAAGCCCAGTCAGAGCTCTCGTGATGGGGCATCCACCAACCATGATTATGGATAGCCTGCAGCTGGATGTCATTCTCTACCTGGGAAAATGTGGTTTTACAGTGTCTTTCACCTTTGGGCATGACAACCTGGAATTGCAAAGAAATATGCATCAAAGCTGTCATCAATTTTTACTTGCTGCATCCCTGTGCAGCAGCACACACAACAGCCTACTGCTGGCAAGACTCCTGTTCCACTGTAAAAGGTATGTGGGATTACCCGCATCTATGGTTGCCATCCATGTAGGTGAGTTATGCATGTTGTTTTTTCTGGGTGTTGCATTAACACAGGGTAGAGGGTTCCATTACCCTAAGCAGGACATTTTGTTAACACATGACTGCATGTGGGATAGCTCATGTCATCCATAGGACACACTGGTAAACATAATGCCTGCACGTACACTTTGAAGGATTATATGTGGTGATATACATCTTGGTATTCCCAATGACTGTGGAAGTGCTACAGGCCTAGCAAAGGGTTGGAGAGACAGTATTCAACAACTTCTCTGCTAGTGATGTGCATCATTCCTGTGGGGTACCCCCAGAAAATATGTGGATGCGGCTCAAAGTCAAACATCGCACAAGAGGTGAATACAATAATCTACACTACCCACATATGTCTTGATATATATGGAAGCTATTCTAACCCCACACATGCATACAGTAAAAGAAGTAACACAAACCAGATATGAAACGCCTTAATACAAAGGTAGGACGTGGATAGCCAAAAGTGCTACAAGGGCAGCAGAATAAACCTCCATTACAGTCATCCCTGAAATAGGGGAAGACGTGTACTTATAACAAAACCAAGTGAATCCATAAACTACACACAAAATTGATCAGGGTTACTGCAGACATCTCATCCCATGTTCTAAATGCTACTGCCCCCAAATCTCACACCATTCATTCAAACAATAATGCAATGGAGGAATGGAGAAAACAAGGCCACTGCGTGCAAGCTTCATGACTGTGCATGTTGCTCCCCGAAACTCATGCCACTGCCCCACACTCACAACAGTATACTACCCATTGGGCAGAAGTAGCTCTCCAATACAAGACACCAACGCATATACTGCTGTAAGAGCATTATCAGCAAACAAAACACCTCCTAAAACGTGCATATCTACATTGAGTAAGACACAGACAGTCCTCACCCTAGATCTGCGACCGTGTTATTTGCATAGTATACAAGGAAGCAAACCTCACTATATATCAAACTTGCAACATCAAATTGCATCACCTCCACTTTTCCTGTCACGAAAGTTGACCTTACTACTGTTTACAATCCACCAAAGTATGTACTGCTGTTCTCAGTTATACTCATCATTAGCTTACCCTTACAGTATCAAATTCTCAGATAAATCTTCATACAACACACACGTAACGAATTAGAAGTACATCATAAGTGGAAGTAATACCAGTTCCATTTACTTATCTCTATTTAAGCTTGTCTTGTTGATATCTATTCACATTTGCCCCGTGAAAAACAGCTCTACACTTTTTGAACTGAAACTTCGAGTTCGAGGTAAAACGGAAGTGAGACTCCGCCTGACGATGGCGCTGTTCGGTACCCGACTGGTCCCGAAACATGGGTCAAACGATGAAGATGAATAAATGCAGCAGGCATTGGGGCTATTACTAACCACAATCGGAGCTTTTAAAAACTTCTAAACTATAGCCAGGGCTGCCTATCGGATTTCTCTGTGTCTGGGTTCCCCAGTATTGCACTGGGTTTGTACAGCAATATGGTTATTAGATATTTGGAATGGAAGTGCTAATGGCCAGTATGTTGCATATTTTTAAGTTTCCAGTAATGTTTTTCATTGGTAAAACACACGTTCACATTTCTCTTTCTCAACAGCAAAAAAAGTCATCGTATGTTATACATAGCATTCTTATCATCAAATGATAACCACGTATTACTGGAATATGCAAAGACCGAATAAAAATGTTGTAAACTACAGTCTTAAGTGCTAAATAAAACCTTTTCCTGCATCTATTCTGGCTGCGCTTGTAACAAAGCAACGTATTTTAAAAATAAATGTTATGCAAGTCAAAAATTGAATACCATATATTGTACTTTGAAATGTTACATTTATCTTATCGCTTGCGCTGGACATAGATTGCCACGTTTTCAAATGCCCAAAGTGTGACATTTTTTTATTACAAACATCAGATTTTTGCAGGCCGAAACATACCCACGGCCGGTATAAAGGACATAACTTCACTTTTTTCCCTAAATAAAAGCTTATTCTTTTAGCATTCTGTTTACTTATTCATAGGTGGGTACTAGGCTATCTGCTCGAAGGCATTTATAAGCCCAGCCAGAATGTGTTGGCTTTCGCATACCCCTTAGATTAGTTCCCTGTGCCTCTGTCCAGCAGAACCACTGAGGTGATTCCGGAGGTAAGCTTTCTGTTTCCCATCCACTCGTCAAGGTTTCTTTTGAAGAGTGTTAGTGAGGAGCTCTGCCTAATGTAGATTGGGATCTTGTTCCAAAGCATGGGAAGCCTCTGGGACAGGAATCTATCCCTCCAACATGTCTTATTTATTGTTGTGGTGAGGTTTAGATCCCTAGAGCGTGTGGCTCAAAGGGATAAGGTTTTCTTTAGGTGGAGCATGTCCATACATTCTGGGTTGGACATGGTCTTGTATGTCAGGCAGAGATCACCTCTGAGTAGGCGGTATGCAACCGAGTACAACTGGAGTTTCTTCAGTCGAGCTTCATAGGGCATCTGTTTGAGGCCATTGATCCTCTTGGTTAGGTACTTCTGTGGTCTTTCCAGCTGTTGTAGGTGTCTTGTAAGGTACACCCCAAATGGGGCGTTGTACTCTAAGATGGGTCTGATGAATAGAGGGGCACAATGACCTCTTTTGATCTGGATGCAAACCCTTTTGTGATTAGGTGGGCCACATAGAAGGATTTTCTAACTACTTTGGCAATGTGATTATCAAAGGTGAGATTACTATCTACTTGGGTCCCCAGATCCCTTATTACGTCTTCCATATTTAGGGACTACCACCTATGTGGTAGTTTGTGGGTACTTTGTTTTTTTCAAAGGGGATGACTATGCATTTTTTGGCATTTAGCTTGAGGCCATGATTTTGACACCAGGTATCCGTCTCAGTGAGACCTTTTTGGAGGATGTTTGTGTCAGCCGGAGTGTCAATTATAGCCCCTAGTTTTCAGTCGTCTGCGAACTTGGTCAGCCATAGTCCCCCTGTGCTTGCCTGTACCTCTGAGAAGTATATGCCAAACAAGAGGGGTCCTGGGACTACTGAGCCCTGGGGAATGCTACTTGTAACGGGTTTAAAGTCAGACCTAGCTCCCACAACTGTCACCATGTGGGTTCTGTCCGTGAGCCAGTTGGCAACCCATCTTGTGACGTAGGGGTTTATGTTCAGGCTGGTGAGCTTGTCTATAATACCAGAATGGGGAATGGTGTCAAAGGCCTTAGCGAGGTCTAGATAGGCTGTGTGTACCTCCTTTCCCTTGTCTATAGCCTTGGTAACTGTCTCAAAGATGTCCACCAGGTTTAGGAGGCATGATCTGCCCTTAACAAAGCCAAACTGGGTAGGGTCCAGTGTTTGGAGGTTTCCAATGTCTCTGTTAATGAGTTCCATGATGATGCGCTCCATAGCCTTGCAGACAAAGCTAGTCAGGCTTATAGGGCAATAGTTCCCAGAGTCTGTTGTGGCTCCACCTTTGTGGAGTGGAATAACCATTGCTGTGCGCCACTCTATGGGTATGTAGCCTGTGGAGAGGCTGAGTTTGAACAGTGTGTTTAGGTGAGGGGTTAGTTCGTCTTTGAGCTCGTGTAGCATGCAGCCTGGGACACCATCCGGTCCCATTGATGCTGTGTTTTTGGCTTTGGAGAGGGCTGTTTCAACCTGAGTGTCTGTGATTTCAGGGACTCTACATTCTTTTAGTATGGTTATGGGCCCTTTTGGGGGTGAGAGGGGGGTGAAGTTTGTGCTGAACCTGTCTGCCAAGATGTTGGTGATATCGGTCGGTTCAGTGTATTTTCTGCCATTCTGCACTAACTTCGAGCAGATCTGAGCATTGCCACTTAGATTCTTGACATAGCTAAAGAATGCCTTGTGGTTATCTTTGGAGTCCTTGGCAATTTTTCTTTCAAAGTTCGCCTTGGATGATTTTATGAGGGACCGTAGTTTCTTGCTGATACTGATCAGGGTTGTCTTCCCTTCTTGGTATTTTACTCTTTTCTGTACTAGTTTCCTCCTTCTATTGTATAGCTTGTTTATGGCATGAGTCCACTAGACTGGTTTCCTTTTCTTGGTTTTGCTTGAGATGACATGATCCATGCATTCTTGTAGCTGCCCGTAGAATGTTTTAGTAAAGGATTTTGCAGCTTGGAGAGTGTTATCCTTCAGCATGGAGGCTTTGAAACTTTCTACTTCAGTCTTAAGTAACATGAAGTTTGCTTTTGAAAAGTTTTTCACTGTGGCTTTCTTGTCCGGGGGTGGGGGCGAAATATGGATATCCAAAGTGATTTGTTTATGGTCAGATCTAACCAGCGAGGGGTTGACCTCTGGTGTGGAACACTGGTCGCCCATGTTGGTGATGACCAGGTCCAATATGTTGTCACCTCTGGTGGGAGTGTTGACCAGTTGAACCAGGGCATTTGAGTTTATAAATTCTAGGAAAAGTTGGGCAAGGGAGTTAGCACTTGAGTAGTTCTCCCAGTTAATATTTGGGTAATTGAAATCACTCAATATTAGGGTGTTTGGTAGGACCTTTATGTTTCCCAGTGTTTCCAGAAATGTGGAATGGGGGTCCTGGGACATGGTGGGTGATCGGTAGCAAGCTACAATTTGAATTGCAGTTTTGCCCATTGTTAGTTGCACGTGGATGATGTCTGAAGCATCGTGCTGTGCCACTAACCCGGAGGTGTGAGTATCCTTGATGAATATGGATACACCCCCACCTTTTGTATTTCGGTTTGGGTTCTGTGGCCGAAATGTATGGTATGAGTTGTAGCCTGGTAGTGCTCGGGTGCTCACTGGAGCCTTAAACCAGGTTTCTGTTACTGCACATATATCGATTTTCTCCATACTGAGGAGTGCCTCGAGTGCGTGCATTTTGAGGTTTAGACTTCTGGCATTGAGTAGCATTACCCTCAGTTTTTTGTTACTTGTACTATTTATCATGGTGGGTTTGTCTTTTGAGCCTTGCCTAAAAAAGGCACTATGGAGTTGGCAAGTTTTTTATAACATGTAGGTGTTTCAGATACAGAATAATTGTTTTATGTAACTATTACATATAATATAGGAAATAATTTTGCCCTAAAATCTCAGGACATTTGCCATTTTTACATTTTTTTTTGCAGGACACAACTGCCCAAAGAGGGACTGTCCCTCACAAAGTGGGACAGGTGGTAACCCTAGCTGGACATAATTCACCCCTACTCTTCAACTCGACAGGTACGTCAGTATGGGTTCTTGATGTGTAATTTTATTGCTGTGGACAGTACTTGCAGTTTAAACATGTATTGTATTAAATTGCTATTTTTTTTCTTTCTTGGCTATTCCAAACTATAGCTTAAGTAATGTTATCAGAAAATTAAGTGGATTTTAGGAGTGGTTGTCAAATCAGCTACTGTTGCTCATTTCAGATTTCCATCGGTCATTAAGCTTTCAAATAACATCTGGCTGGACAATAAAACCCCATAATAAATGCTCACAGTTCAGTTTCCTCCCACATCCCCAAAGACATGCTGCAAGTGGATTGGACACGCGAAAATTGGCCTAGGCATGAGTGCGTGCGTGCTTGCGTGCGTGCGTGTGTGTGCCTTCCGTGGAAGGTTGGGCGCTGGGCTGGCAACTCGACACCGTAAAACTCCACTGCCAATCATGAGCAGACAAGGTGATCCACTGTGGTGACCCCTAACCAAGAAAAGCCGAAAAAGAGAGAGTGCTATATGTCTGTAACTTCTGAAAATATTTTGCCTGAAAAAAATATCAGAAAATAAAACGAGGGCATTGATTTAGGTTAGCTGCAGAATATGAAACAGATGGGTTGTATGCAACTAATTGAAACAAATAATGTAGTGGAAACCCTTTGGTTTCTTTGCAAGTGTCCACCTTGTGTAATTATTCAGTCATTTTCATTAAGAAGGTCTTACTTACCTTATTAAAGCATGCAGGCAGTGGTATGGCTAGATAAATTACACAGCCAATATCTGCTCAAAATGGATAAAAGCACCTTGCATGGGGGGGATAAGTTGATAAAAGGTGTAGATGGAGGGTGTGATTTTGGATAATCTTCTTGGGTTACCACCTGTCCCTCTTTGCGAGGGACAGTCCCACTTTGGGTAGTCGTGTCCTGCGAAAAAAAATAAAAAATGACAAATGTCCTGAGATTTTAAGACAAAATATATTTCTTAAGTTTTCTTTCATAGTTGTTTAAAAGAAGAAGTTATGTACTCGCAACATTCAAAGTTTGTTGTCCATCTCACCTTCATTCTTACTGGTTGGTTCGCAACCGGCTGCGTACTAAAACTCAAGGTCTTCCATTGGTTCATGACTGTATCCCTGTCTCCTCATGCTGTAGTGAAGCTCCCTAAATCTTGTTTGCTAATAACCATAAGTACCTAAGGTACTATCAAATACATCACAAGAAGACAATGAAGAAGGTCAGAGACACATTTACCAGGAAAGAATCTCTTTGCCCTCTTTGTTCTCCAAGACATAGGTAGGGGGATAGGAGGGTGGGATGTAAGAATGAAGGTGAGATGGACAACAAACGTGGAACGTTATGGTGAGTACATAACTTCTTTATGTTATGTTGTCCTATCTCGCCTTCATTTTTACTGGTTGGGACAGCATCCCTAGCACCATATGTCTTGGGTGGCTCATGGGATTATATTTTTCAGGACAGTGGACCCAAAGGAGGCCCTGTCCCTGGAGGCCAAATCTACTTTGGAATGAGTTATAATGAGGTGTTGCCCAAGTCGCAGCAGCACAGATGCTATCAAGTGGTAGTCATCTCTAAAGGCAGAAGAAGTTGCCATGGATCTTGTAGAATTAGCTTTGACTTTAAAAGGGGAGAATCATGTTATTAGATTTATATATAACAGTGACACAATCTGAAAGCCATTTTGAAAGAGTGGACTTAGATATAGGGGCACCTTTCTTTGCTTCTGAGAATGACACAAACAACTAATCAGATTTTCTATAATGCTTTGTTCTATGCAAGTAGAAACATAATTGCCTATGTACATCCAGTTGATGAAGCTCATATTCTGCTGTGTTGCAATGGTTTGGGAAGAAAACTTGTAACTGTATGGACTGATTTAGATTAGAATCTGAACAGACTTTTAGCAGGAAGGATGGTTTTGTTCGAAGAGAAACCCTATCTTTATGAAAAATCATATATGGTGGCTTAATCGATTAAGCTTGCAGTTCTGAAACTCTTCTGGCAGTAGTGATTGCCACCAGCATACTTGTTTTCTATGTTAAAAATTTTAGATCACATGATGATGCAGGTTCAAAGGGAGGAAGAATTAATCAGGAGAGAACCAGGTTTAGGTCCCATGGTGGTAGGGGTGTTTTTATGGGTGGCCTTAACAAATGAATACCCTTCAGGAAGGCTTTGCATAGTTTGTGTGACATCAAGTTAGGAGCAAAAATTGCTGTGGAAATTAGATATTACTGCTAACTGTACATGAATGGTAGCTGCAGCTGTGCCTTTATTAAATAGATTTGCCAGAAATTCAAGGGTAGACATTATTGGAGCATAGAAAGGATCAATGCATCTTGTCAATAACCAGGAAGAAAACCTTTTCCATTTGATGATGTATAATTTTCTTGTTGATGCTTTATGAAAAGAGATCAAGATACGCTTGATGGAATAAGGGAGGTATGGCAGCCTGGCTATATTCATAATCGGAGCAGCCAAACTGTCAATTTGAGGGTTTGAAGACAAGGGTGAGGCCTTCTGGACGTATGAGTCAGAAGGTCTGGAACTTGGTCCAGAACCCACGACTCCTCCTGAAGGTGAGGCCATAGGAAGGGGAACCAAATCTGACGAGGCCAATATGGAGCAATGAGGATCAACTCACTTCACTTCTGGAGAACTTTGGGTATCAGTGGAAAGGGAGGAAAGGCATAAAGGAGCCCTGAGGGCCAATCATGTTCAAGGACATCCCTTGGAGACTCCACCGGAGGTGGATCAGGGCAAAAAAACTGCTGCACTTGGCATTCATGGGAGTCTTAAAAAGATCGCAACAAGGCTGGCCCCATTTGCGGAAGATCCTCTCTGCTACTTCTTGTTTTAGGGACCACTCGTGAGGCATGAGAATTACTCTGATGAGTTTGTCTGCTATCACGATGGAACTCCCGGGGATGTGTGTAGCTATGAGAAAGCATTGAGAGGAGATCACCCACTGTCATAACCTGATGGCCTCTAGACAAAGGGGGGTAAGACCTGGTTCCGCCTTGTTTGTTTATATACCAGACAACCAACATGTTGTCTGTCTGTACTGCAATTGTTCCAAATGGAAGAGAGTCCTGAGGTACCTTGAATGTCAAAAGCACCACTCTCATCTCTGACAGATACCAATCAACAAAGTGGCAACAATCCTGTTCTCACTTCCTCAACATCACAACAGGTGTACCCCAAGGTTCCATACTGGGCCCCCTCTTATTCAATATATTTATAAATGACTTCCATAGCTCCCTCACTCATAGCACTGTGATCCAATATGCAGATGACTCTACAATTATTTGCTCTGCTAATACTCCTTCTGAGCTAAAACTGCTAACCCAACAAGCCTTTACCTCCACTGAAAACTGGATGTCAAACAACCACCTTGCTCTCAACCCAAACAAGACAAAACTGATTCTATTCACTCCCAAAAACCAACCCCCCTAAATATGACTGAATTCCCTATCTGCTCCCTGTATAATACCACCATCAAAACAGTCTCTAACACCAAACTGCTAGGAGTCATCATTGACGAAAACCTCACATTTGACCTCCACATTCTCAACAATATCAAAAAAACACATCAGAAACTAGGCACCCTCTACAGGCACAACTATTACCTTAACCATAGTGCAAAAAGGGCACCAGCCTCAGCCTTTTTACTTCCATCCCTGCTATATGGGGCCCCTATCCTTACAAATATCCACTCATCCCTCAAAACCAGACTAGATACATGTTACAATAAGGTCGCAAGATTTGCAACAAATGCTAGATTCTCAACACTCCACTGCTCCTCTTTACAGCATCTAAACTGGCTAGAACTACCACTCTACCTAAACTTCCTACACTTAACTACAGCACATAAATTAGTATACAAACCCACATCATGCCCCCCTTTCTCCTCTCTGCTGACCTTGTACCAGCCAAATAGACCTCTTAGATCAGAAAATAAAACCCTGCTCAAAGTAGACAAACCTTAACTAACACCGGGCCAAATGCTCTACTCCTTTACTGTTTCCAAACTCTGGAACTCCCTCCCATCCACAATAACCGCCATCAGTAGCCCTGCCCTATTTAAAAGGTCTCTCAAACAACATCTCTCCTCTTGCTGGCTTTGCCCATGCCAAAAATAACTCTCTCCACACTTTACTATCCCAACTGTAGCCCTCTGCTCTCTTCTCCAACTTCTTTTTCATCCATGCATTCCTCCTCTTTCTAACCAACCAGCTCTGTAACCATCCCAGACATGCCTAGCCCTGTGACCTTCCAAACCCTTTATACCCAACCTCCCTCTCTACAGCTACCTTACTACCACTTCTGTACCTATTCCTCCCTGTCTTTTGCACTGTTATTCTCCTCATCAATCCTTTTCTTAGCTACTTATTGTTGTTATCCTGCTAACGTTGATATGTACACTATACTGTGTTATCTTAAAATCTTCCTATTATTATTCTATACAGGCTTCTAAACATTTATGTAACTGAATCTATATGTTCTGTATTAATTTGTATGTGGAGCTTTTCTCCCCGGGCATCCACTGAAAATGGGCTCTCCAAGGCCCAGTGAACTTTCCCGGTAAACAAATGCAATAAATAAAAATAAATAAATATTGATGTGAAAATGGGCCTTGTGATCCTGCCACTTGCTTTGAACTGTCCTGCCCAGATAATGCCCCCCCCCCTATCTGGGAGGCGTCCATGATTACTGCGGCTACTGGTTGAGGGGGAAGAAATGGCTGACCTGATGTCACATGACTGTAGTGAAGCCACCAGTGAAGGTCCTTTTTGCAGGACTCTGTTATCAGAATTTGGTGAGACATGGGTAGATCCTGTAATGACCCCTGGGTGAAAAGTAGCCACTGTAGAATTTTCATGTGCATGCATGCAAGTGCAACTAAAGTTATTGCTGCTGCCATGGTTCCCAGGACTTTCAAGACTGTTTTTGCCTGTACTTTTGTTCTGGAGAGGAGGTTGGAGACTTGGTGTCTCAGAACTAGGACTCTTTCTGTAGGATGTTTTGCCTTCATGTTTATTGTGTCTAGATCTGCTTCTATAAACACAATAAGTTGCAATGGCAGTAAGGCAGACTATTCATAATTTATTGTGATTCCTAGCTGACAGCAGAGAGATAGAGTGGTGTCTCTTGAGTCCAGTAGTAGGTGCTTGGTGGTGGGAGTTAGGAGCCATTCATCTAGATGGGGAAACACTCTGAATCCTAGACGTCTCAGATGAGCCGTGCCTACTGCCATGCACTTGGTGAACACTCTGGGGGCTGTAGTGAGACCAAAGGGCAGCACTCGAAACTGGTAATGACTGCCTCCCAGCCGGAAGCACAGATGACTCCTGGATGGCCTGTCGATCTTTATGTGGTAGTATGCATCCTGGAGGTCTATGGAGCACATCCACTTGTCTTTTCCCAAGAAGGGAAGAATGGACTGCAGTGTTACCATCTGGAACTTGGTCTTTTTTACTGATTCGTTTAATCTGCAGAGATCCAAAACTGGTCTCCAATCCCCTGTTCTTTTTGGCAGTAAAAAGAACCTTGAGTAAGTTTTGGATCATATTTGGTCTGCAGGGACTCTTTGGATGACTCTTTTGTCGAGCAACTTTTGAATTTCTGGAGTTGTTTGATCCCTCTGACTGGGTACAACATCCGGAGTTTTCTTTGTGTTTGGGACGGGAACAGAAAATGGTATGAAGTATCCTCTGGATATGATCCCTTGCACCCATTTATCTTTTGTTATTTCCAGCCAGGCTTTTAGGTACAAGGATAAACAACCCCCCGACTACCTCCAGAGATGGATTGATGGGCCTCCTTTCAGGAGCACTGAAAGGGTCAACCACGGAAGGAATCTCTGTCACCCTGGTTTTGCGGACCCGCTCTGTCATGAGGACGGCATCTTCCATTTGTACTTACCCCTCTGCCCCTGGGGAGAGAGTTACCACGTGTGTCCTGGAAAATTGTCTGGGATTTAGGGAACCACACCCCCCCTTCTGGCATTTTGGATAAGATGTAGAAGGTATGGAAAAGTGGACTCCAACGGCAGAGAGAGTCTTTCCTTCTTGTTCACACCTGGTTAGCATCTCCTTAACTTTTGGCCCGAACAAGGACAAGCCGTCAAATGGGGCATTGATAAAGGAAGATTTGAAAGGTTCTGCAAAGATGCATAAACACATCCAGGAATGTCTCCTTAGGGATATTCCTGAACCTGCTGTTCTGCTCCATCTGGTACATAAGAAATGAGCCTCATGGAGGAGTTGACCACAGAATGTGAGGTGGAGAGCTGAGAGGAAACCTTATCTGACACCCCTGGAGCTATTGATCCTTGTAGAGTATCGCCTAGCTCCTTTAGGAAATCTTTTTGTAGCCTAGTAAAATGTGTCAGATAGTTCAGCGATCTGAATGCAAAAGTCACTGAAGTAAACGTGCGCTTCCCATATATGTCCATCGTACAGGACTCCTTGTTCCTTGGATGGACAGTAGAGGATGTTTCAGAATGTTCCCTTTTGGTGGCAGCTTCTACCATGGGCTGATGCCTTTCAAACTTAGTTTTTTTTTTTTTTTTTTTTATAACAGATACAGAAATTAAACAGGATAGGGAAAAACAAAGCCAAATGAGAAAAATGATGACCTTAAGCAATAAACTGCAACATACTAGCTAATAACTAGAAGAAATCTAAAACTAACTAAAACTAATTAAATTTAAGTAAAATAGAATTATTTCCTAACAATAAGGTAATAAAATATAGAACACTTAGCCAGAGCCAAAATGGAAGCCTCTGATCTGTTAAGCAGCAAATGAGATCTGGGGAGCTTCATTACAGCATGAGGGATTATGGATACAGCCACGAGCCAGTGGAAGACCTCAAGCTTTAGTATGCGGCTGAATTGGAACCGAGGATTGGTTCTGAACCCTACCAGTAAGAATGAAGGGTGATAGGACAACATAACATCAGGTATTTTGTATCTGAAACACAAAAATATTATATGGAATAGCATAAGCAATGGAAACGCTATAAAAATAAGCTTTTATTTTGGCAAAAAAGTGAAGTTCTGTTCTTTGCACTGGCTGTGGGTATGTTTTGTCCTGCAAAATCTCACATTTCTACAAAAAATGTCCCACTTTGGGCATTTGAAAAGGTAGCAAACCTATAATCCTCAACAGTCCACAGAGTAAGAACGGGCTCCAGTTCTTTCTGTGACAAATCAAAATCCAAAATAATAACTCGGAAATGTTTTACCTTTTACTGGCTGTTTTTTATTTTTTGGTCATTCTCAGGTTTTGCACAGCATTACAAAAACCCTGTTTTGTTGCACTTCCAATTGGTCCAAAGTTAAGATATTTATTGGGCAAGGCAAATAAATAAGTTAAATATAAATAACCATTAGCTGTCAAGTTCCTGAAGTTCATGAAGTCTGACATAGTTTGACCAGTCCTGGAACATGCCAGGACTGCCAGCTTTTCAGATACACAAAGGGGGAAATTACCAGATGAAATTTGAGATTTGCTGGACAGACCAGCCACACCCTCAGTGGATGCAGAAAAAAGTTATGTACTTAAAATAACATTCCATCTGTGTTGTCTGTCTTCATTTATTCTTGACTGATGGGTTCGGTTCAAACATTGGAACCGACTTGGCCATTATTATAGCTCACGATCTCTAAAAACTCTTGAGCTTAATCCCTACCCCCAATGCCTCTCTCCTACTTACCTCAGATCGAATTTGCAAAAAAACAGAATGACATACACATAGTGCCTTCCCGGAGGCTATACAGAACCTTTATAGATAAACAGTAACAAGGCCTTCAGAGCTGCCACAGGTACTGAAACTCAAACAACTGTCATTGGCACACAAGCTACATTACTACCCAACTTAAACTCCATCACTCCAGAACCTAACTACTCCTTATTCCACAACAAGAACCTTAAGATAGTACCCCAACCCACCTAGATGTCATCAAACACAGCAAAGAAGCTGGGAAATCTCTCTTCAACTATTCCATTTCCAAAGCTTGGAATGCTTTACCTTGCAACCTGACCAACATTATCTCAACCACACAATTCAAAAAGCTTCACAGAGCACATTTTATGAATACCTGGTTAAGCTCCTGTGACTCTCCAGGGTAAATGCTTACCGAACAACCTACTTTCACTCTAGACCCAATAGCTATGTAATCCATCTACCCCACATGGGAAGGAATCCTCTTCTAAATGTGTTTGTTGTAATAAATGCATACTATTTTAGCATGTACTGTGGGAAACTTGTAAGAAATGTAAACTATTTTATGTTTACTGGCTGTTTGCAAATGCTTTCTCATCTGTTCTGTTATATGTTATCTTAGGCTATTCACTATGTACTAACTGCCACACAAAAAAATGAAATAATGTTACCTCATTTGTTCTGTTATGTTATATTAGGCCATTTACTATGCATTACTAGATATCCATTGTGTAAATGTTCCTGATTCTTCCTCTTGATTTGATTTGATTATGTTTTTATATGGAGCTTTTCCCTCCGGGCCTCTGCTGAAAAAGGGCCTTTGTCCAGTCAGACTTTCCCGGTAAACAAATGTAAAATAAATAAATAAATAAATATTGTTCTCTCCAGGAATACTACTGCTAAGACAGAGGGAAGGAGGGAGGGAAGTCAAGAATAAATGAAGATAGACAACACAGATGGAATATTATGGTAAGTATATAACTTCTTTGTCTAATGTTCAAATGTGTGGCATGAGGCTGCAGTAAGGCTGGCACCCTCAGTAAAGAAATCCTTTTCATCGTGTTTGGATAGAGAGGTCACTCATGTGACAGAAGATTAAAATTTGTCTGCTATAATAAAGTGGTTGGGTTAAATTGCCCATTGTCATGCTCTGAGTGCTTCTCACCAAAGGGGGTTAAGGTTTGATATGTAAATTGGCCTTCAAAGGGAACCATGGTGTGTATAGCCAGATAATGCCTGCTTGCCCCTTTGGGAGGCATCCATGGGCACTATAATTTTGGCTGCAGAGATGACAAAGGAATGGTCCTGAGGAATCTCTTTTGAGTGCAACTTCCAAACTGGATCTTTTCTGCAAAGATCGGCGGTCAGAACCGATCCAACTTAGGTTGATGAGGTATTAACCACTGATATGCAAGTAGCCATTGAAGAATGGTTCTGTTATAGTTTGTCAAGGGAACTAGTGCAATAGCTACAGGGCTTTGAATCTAAGGACTATGAATGTTTCTGTGTTGAAAATTGTACCTATGAACTCTAGCAAGTTGGGGTCAATTGTGATTTTTATAATTTACAATTGTTCCTAGGTATGTCCAAGTAAGGAGAACATAGTCTCTAGCTTTTATTAACAAATGCCTGGTCAGAGCAGAAATAAAACAGTCATCCAGGTAAAGAAACACCTTGAACATTTATAGCTTGGTTGGTGTAGATAAAGGAAATGCAATCAGACAGCCATTTTTAACATGGTGGGGGCTGTGGTGAGGCAGAGGACAAAACCCTGAACTGGTAATGACTGGCTACTAGCCGGAAAGGAAGGAACTTTCTGAAGTTTTTGTCCACTTAATAGGATAATATGCTAATACACTTTATGAAGATTTATGGAGCGTATCCAATCATCCTTTTTCTAAAACGGAAGATCTGTCTGAAGTGTGACTATACAGAATTCCATTTTGTGAACCAAGTTGTTTAGAATGTTGAAATACAAAGATGGTCTCTAGTCCCCTGTCTTTTCCTTTTTTTTTTTTTTTTTTTTGTTATTTTAGTAATTGCATAACTGTTGGATCCCTCTCATTTGGTAGAATATAGGGGATTTTGTTGTGTACAGGGAGAACCGATAAGAATATCATATAAACTCTGGCCATAAACTCCTGCAGTCAAGAATCTGTAGTTATTTCTATCCAGACATTCAGGTGTAAGGATAAGTGCCTTCCCAACTGCTTCCAGTGGAGGGTAATCGGGCTATCATTCAGGAATGCTGGTAGGGCTTACTAAGGAAAGAATCTCTGAAACTGTGGTTTTGCAGACCACCTCTGCCATGAAAGGAGTGTTTTCCATTGAAGTTACACCCTCTGCCACTGGGATAACTGTTTCTACATGTGTCTTGAAAAGGTCCTTTGGATTTTGAACCACATTTCCCCAGCACTGCTGTGATTCCTGGAAAGGATCTTTTGAGGAAAGGTATGCCTACGGCTGAAAGGGTGTTAATATCTTTCTCACAATTGAGTAATGCTTCTCAAACTTCTGGGCCAAATGGAGATGGTCTGCCAAAAGAAGCATTGATGGATGAAGACCCCAATGACTCCGCAAAATCACAGAGAAGTATCCAGACATGTCTCCCAATGGCAACACCTGAACCTACTGTTCTGCAAGTGCAATGGGCATCGTGGACAAACTGGACACAGACTGTAGAGTAGATGACTGGGAAGCAACTTTCTCTTTTAACTCCTCAGAGACAATCCTTCAAGGGTATCAGATAATTCTTTAAGCATATCCCTTTGAAGTCTAGTAAAATTGCCCAGAAATTCAAGGATCTTAAGGGACAGGTCAATGAAGTGTGAACTCACTTTCCAAACCTATCCATTGTCTGAAACTCTTTGTTAGGCAGATGAATAGAGGACGTTTTACAGCCCGCACCTTTCCTGAGGCGGCTGCAAAGGCCACGGACTCTATAGATAATTCTTTGACCCTGAACTCTTTATCTTCAGGGGAAGGAAAGAATTCATCAGTAGTACTGGGGATGGACTTAAAAGGAATCAGGACCTTTCCACGCCTACTGAAAAATCAACTGAATAAGGTCATTAGCAGACAGAATCATCCAAGAGGTACATGGTCAGATGTTAAAGTGTAGTTACACTGATTCCATTGGGAAGGGTTTTTTTTGGGGGGGACTT
Source organism: Protopterus annectens (assembly GCF_019279795.1). Lineage (NCBI taxonomy): Eukaryota > Metazoa > Chordata > Ceratodontiformes > Protopteridae > Protopterus > Protopterus annectens. The sequence continues at coordinate 1,430,770,884 of NC_056731.1, read as the reverse complement.
CCAGTCACTCCCTTATTTTAGTTACTCCAGAGTATCTCCAAAGGAGATATCTTTAGAGGGACATTTTAGAGACCCTTCTCCTTCATTGAATACAGTATCATTAGTGACAGATTTCTTCATAAACTGAAAATGCTTCTTCTGCACCTTCTCTTCTGAGGGGGCCCCCTTGGTGGGAGGGTTGGGGGGTATCAGAAGAAGGATGGTTCATATATCCAGGAACCCTGCCATCTGGGCATTCATTGGCCCTGTGGAGATGTTAGTAAGGTCTCTTCATAGTGCCCAAGACTGAACTCCCCGAAGAGGGAAGGAGTAGCGGAACTGAGCAGAACAATCTCGGAACCATGGTCAATCCCTGTCCCGAAGAGACAAAAGCTGAGACAAAAGTCAGGGCTGAACTGATGCCTGCTGATGCACCGAGATGTAGGGACCACTTCAAGAAGTAGGAGTCAACAGCACAGACTCTGTCCTTGAGAGGTCTCTTCATTTGAAAGGCCAAAAAGTTCAGAGTAATCAATGATTTCGGAAGGAAGAGCATCACCAGAATCGATGCAGTCAGCAATTAAAGGGTTGGGGCTGAATACTGTAAAGACTCAAAAAGAGTAGACTGTCCCAGGAAGTATCCTGAAAGGGTTTAATCAGTAGGTTTCGCACTGATGGAAGTTTCTGCTCTGATAAGGCAAATCAGTTCCATAGAGGCTGTCAGAACCAAAGATCCTTCATTGCCTAAGATGCAGATACCAATAAGGCTATTGGTTCCACAGATGCGGTTGGAACCAAAGCAGTAATTTTTTGGTACCAGAGATCCTTTTGGTGCCAAAGATGCAGATACCAATAGGGCTATCTGTTCCAAAGATGCTGTTGGAACTGAAGTAATATTTGATTCGGAACAAAAGAGTCTTTGGTGTTGAAGATACAGATAACAATAATGTTATCGGTTCCATAGATGCTGTTGAAACTGAAGCAATATTTGATTCGGAACTTAAGATCCTTTGGTGCTGAAGATGCAGAATCAGATAAGGCTATCAGTTCCATAGCTGCTGTTGGAACCTTAGCAATATGTTTAGTAATAGTCAGTTCAGAGGAACTTAAGTAAACCGAAGTGCTGTGTCATCTAGAAGATGGTGTCCAGGAAGAAGGTGGCATCAAAGTATTTCTGTTCTCTTCATTTTTTGTGGAAACATAAGAAAGACTGATGAGAGAGATATTTCACTTTACTCCCTGACAGCACTAGAGAAGGTCTCAAAATTAATGTATTCTTAAGACACCGTGTAAATGTGGTACTTCTTCAGAAGGAAAACATCAAACAGAAAGGGTAAATCCTTTGGCCGCATTTCTGGCACCTCACAGAAAGGCCTTAGATTTTTCCACCAAAATCTTTAATGGGAACCAGAAGGAAAGCAAAACAATAACAAGATTTTTTTTTTTTAAATCAACAAGAAGGAAGAACCTCCCAACAATTGTAGGGAATCTACATATCTGTACAGAAGAAGAGAATTGCCAACAATGGTAGGGAGAATGCACTTGTATTGACTAAAAAAGGAGAGCGGAAATCACACAGAAATAAGTAGAAATATATAGTGAAGAAAAATACACTTGTATTGAATAAAAAAGAAGAGGGCAGAATTCCTCTTAGAGCAAAAAATCTGGACAAACCCTAAAATGATGGGGGACAAATAGGGACAGATTTTAAATATTGCTCTTACAAACTTAGAAAGTTGCTATAATAATATATTTTGCATTGGCATGAATTTTCTGAAGGATGTGGAGTCTTATACTCAAATGTTTGTCATTATTTAATGAATTCAATCCTCAACTATTTGCCAGGAAAGTACAGATTTTAGGAGGAACACACCAAAAATATGAGGCAAAAAATCTGGACATTCAGTGAAAATTTGTACAGTTGAGGGATATGGGCAGACATCATATAAGAACAAGTAGAAATATATAGTGAAGAAAAATTCTTTAGGGAAGGTTATAGATAGAAAAAACTAAATAATTGACTTAGCTCAAGAGCTCTGGTGAACTCATCCATCTCTGGAAGTGGCAAACAAGATCTGAGGTAACTAGGAGAGAGGCATTGTGGGTAGGGCTTAAGATTCAGAGTTTTTAGTGATCGCAGGCTGTAGCAACAGCGAGTCAGTTCCGATGTTTGGAACCAAACCCATCAATTAAGAACAAATGAAGACTGACAACTTCAAATTTGTTTTTGAAACTTCTTTACGCACGGTAGTGTGAGTTCAGAGTGAAGCAAAAAGTGAAATGCAAGTGAGACAATGCCTGACGGTGGCATGTTTTGGCGCCTGACTGTTGCCGAACTATGAGTCAGCGAGGAAAGGTAAACTGCTTTGTGCAGATTCTGTAGTGTTGTCCCCTCACGCAGTTAAAAGGTGAAAGAAAGTGCAACTTGTTTCTCAGAGAGAAAAACAGGTGTAGCATGTTTGAGGAAGACAAATATACGGAATTACTGTATGGATATTTCACAAGCCATACCCATATTTCAGTGTGGGAAGTGTGAGAATCCTGTATCACATCTGTGTACTTGCACACACACACACACACACACACACACACACACACACACACACACACACACACACACACATGCGTGTGCACACATGCACAGACACACACACACACACACACACACACACACACACACACACACACACACACACACACACACACACACACACACACACACACACACACCACACTCATCATTTGGAGAAAAGAACTCTCTAGACTATACGAAAAGAGATATCAGGAAGCTCTCGGAATATGTGCCTCAGGCTGGTATGAGCCTAGCATTGAGCAGCATTTTACCTTCTCCAAGGATGATGCCACAATATGAACAAAAGATGATCACTTTAATAATTGGCTTAATTTCTGGTGTCATTCTAAGGGAGTGCAATATTTGTCAGCATGGAAAGAGATGGTCAACCGACCATGCTGCTTTGCCAGGGATGGTCTGTACCTCTCCCCTCTAGGCTTTTGAATATTAGCTAAAACATTGTCTATCCCCCATAGTGCCTTTTTAGGCAATGCAAAACTGAAAGTACTTTCGACATAACAAATCAAAACCAAGAAAATCTGAAGCTATTACTGCTCAATGCTAAGAGTCTAAATAAACACCTCAACTCCCTAGAAGCTTTCTTTACCCTAGAGAATGATGATGTCTGTGTGGACACTGAAACATGGTTTAAAGCTGCAGAGAGCACATCAACAGTGCAAAGTTATAATGCCTTCCACACATTTAGGCCAGCTGCTATACCAGCAGAGACTACAGGTGGAGGTGTCTCGATTTACATCAAAAATAAATATACTCCAAGGCTGGTCAAACAAGGCAATGCACTTGATCTGCTCCATGTTCAAATCACCATAGGTAAAATCCAATACCACTTCCTTGCAAGCTATAGGTCCCCGTGTATTACCCAGGAAACTCATACCATGTTTTTAAACTTATTAGAAACACTAATCATCCAACCCAATACCAGATTTATGGGTGACTCTAATTACCCCACTGTTAACTGGGAATCCTATATGACACCAAATGCACAGGCACAGAGATTCCTGGATTTTGTAAACACAAACTCCTTGGACAAGATAGTCAATACACCAACCAGGGGTGCAACCATACTGGATCTAGTCCTCACTAATATGGGAGACTGCTGCACACCCCCTACTGTAATGCCTCCCCTGGCAAGGTCAGACCACAAGATGGTCTCTTTTGAAGTAAAAATAAAATCTGGATCCACAGCTAAACCTGGAATATTCGGGAACTATTCTAAGCTAACCTCCTGCTATTAAGTGAGAACCTGGCAAAATTTCAAGCCCCCATATATCCTGAGAACACTTCTGCCTATGCAGAACTGTTCACAGAAACCCTGTACAAGCATGTTAATAGCTGCATAGAGGCAGCTATATCCACGAGGAAGAAGTACAGAACTAACTCAAAAAAAATGAGCCACCCTGGTGGAATCACAAAATCAATCGGCTGTATAACAGGAGGAAGAAAATCATGACAAAAATTAGGAAGTGTAGCAGGCAGCAGGATAAAAGCACTTTCATCAAACTAAACAAACAACTCAGAGGAGAAATAAAGTCTACCAAAGCCAAACTTGAGGTAAATTTGGCCTCCCAGGCCAAGGACAACCACTAAGCATTCTTTAGCAATGTCCGCAACCTCAAAGGCAATACATAGTTCCATGCAGAGCTCATTGTAAATGGAGCCACCTATACTAATACAGAAGATATAGCAAACCCCCTGGCTGATAAATTCAGCTCCAACTTTACTCCTCTCTCTCCCTCAACCTTCCCTTGGGAAATATCATCAATTATAACTCCCCCTACTATCACTAGGGTACAGGTCCTTAATGCTCTCTCTAAGACCAAGAACACTGCATCAATGGGCCCAGACAATATCCCAGTATGCCTTCTAAATAGCATGAAACATGACCTATCAGGGCCTCTGGAATTACTATTTAACTGTAACCTCCAAACAGGCTTCATGCCTCATGAATGGAGAAAGGCAACAGTCATCCCTCTGCACAAAGGTGGGCCATCCCACACATAGATAGTAATCTAGCCTTTGATCATCACATGTCTACAGCGGCGAGGAAATCATTCTATGTTGCGCAATTTATAAACAAAGGTATGGCATCTAAGTCCAAGGAAGTCATTGTTCCACTGTATTCAGCATTCATCAGACCTATCATTGAGTACAATACCCCCTTTGGTATATACCTAACCAGGCATATCCAACAACTGGAATGGCCACAGATGTTCCTCACTAAAAGAATATAGGGCATAAGTAATATGTCCTATGCAGACCGCCTCATGGCCCTATCCCTGTATTCTGTCTCCTACAGGCTTTTGAGAGGAGATCTATGTCTGGCATACAGGGCATTGTCAGACCCAACTCTGATGGAACTCCTGCATATCCACAAAACAAACAGTACCAGAATTACCCATTCTAAAGGCTTAAACCTTGCCTGTGATATAAATAGGACCTGCTGGAGAGATAGATATGTATCACAGAGACTACCCTGTCTATGGAACAAACTCCCCATCCTTGTGAAACAGAGTTCCTCTGTAATCCAATAAAAGTGCAACTTGAACAATTGGATGGGAAACTGGAAATTCATCCCTGGTTTGGCACCTATGTCTCTGATGCAAACAAGTAACCTGTAAATGGTTCATCTCCCAGGCCCATGCTTACGCTTATCAAGGGTATCAGAACTTGTCAGAGATTTGGGATGCACAGATAGGCTTAAAAAGGCTCTTGTCATTGTTAGCCTAGTAAATGCCAGTGAACCTATGAACCCGAAAAAACACCAGCACTTCAAAACTTATTAACTCCTTACTCTAACAAACATTTATTTCGCTCAAGTAGCAAATCCCTGTTAAAAGGTTACCAAAGTTAACAATAAATCAGGCAACTTCCTTTTTTGAATTACACAGCTAAAATCTGGAATAGCTTACAATCAGAAATAACATCTATTACCAACTAATCTCGCTTCAAAATAACTCCTAAGCCTCACTTAACCAATACATGGATATGCCCCTGTACAAATCCTGGATAAGAAAAGAATTACAGTGCAATGTCTTATTTACTCTAAACACTCTTTCTCAAGCTAATACTAGTTCTTCACACAAATCAAAATACAATCTCACCTAACCACATACTTCTACCCAGTCTTATTACAATCTAAAGCATGTATTCAAGGACTGTAGCAAACTATTCCCCTTAAGTTGCAGTTATGTTTCAATATGTATACTCTGCTGTATCTCTTCCTACTACAGGCTATAAGTCAGTGTAGTATATCTATGAAAACTGTTCACCACCAGTTGTTATAAATTATACCTGGTTTACCATTCTATAAGTCACTCATTCTCCTGATAGATTTATTCACTTTTTTTTAAAGAAACATTTTCTTTACATACCTGTACTAGACTATGCAACAATCCCATTATTAAGAATATTTACATGAATGGATTTTTATCCAATGTTATATGTTTAACACAAATGTCAAGTTGTATATATGTAAACCTTGTATTTGTAATTATAATCACTGTTAAATGTTAAATGAGAAGCTTTTCCCCCCAGGCCTCTGCTGAAAAAAAAAGATGTTTGTCCAAGTGAACTTTACCGGTAATCTAATGTAAAATAAAATTAAAATAAATAAATTGAGATATTAAAAGCTTTTATTTAAAATTTTGTAGCACAAGCACTGATAGCCATTTTCTAAACAAAACAATACAGCCTCACAATGAAAACGGACATAGCATGAACAGTAAGCTTCTCTATCCTTGAAGCTCACATTCATTGAAATGGCATTCAAAGAAAATGCATCTGGCCAGTGAAGTTTACCCTTGGGCTGTTTTTCAAACCATAGGTCCCTTGTACACATTTTTAGGACCATGCATACATGTGTGTGTTCTTTGACTCACCATCCTGATTGTATTAAATTATATTCCTTGTATAATATAGCACCACTTGTTAGATTGTGTTTTAAATTTGTAAGTCTGAACATTTTTTTTCAGTAAGCAATGAAACAAACTGTATGAACCAATAATGACAAAATTACCCATTATAGAACATTTCAACCATAAAAGGTTACTCAATCTTCTGTCATTACAATCCACCAATATCAGCCAATATATGCAGAAGGAAAGGTCTTCTGAATAATTCCACATTAAATAGATCTGTAACTAATGAAAAGGTTACTGCTGGAAAACAACTTTGTATTTCAGTGTTTTGTGTACAAATTCATTGCCTGCTGCCCTTAAAGAAAAAAACTGCCCATGTTTTGTTTTAAACAAAAATTGGTAAGCTGGTAATATTGCAATAGAGACTATCTGCCAAACTGGAAACAGGTTCATTGTTACTAGGCACCTCATCCAAATGAGAACACAGTCAGGAATACAACACTCCCATCCCCCCTTAAAGAGTACTGCAATAGCCACGCTCCATCTGTATGGTGTGGGAGTAGAACCCATAGCTTTTTGCACCAAAGGCAAGCATGTGCCCTCTTGCACTACTAACACTGCGTTCAAAAGTTATAACACAAACACTAATGATGGCCATTTGCTAAATGAAACAGTTACACATTGAAAACAGACTTAGCATGAGCAACAGTAAACTTATCTTCCCTTGAAACTCAACATTCCTTGAAAATGCACAGAAACCCAACATTCTTTGAAAATGCATAGAAACTCAACATCCCTTGAAAATGTAGAAACTCGGCATTCTTTGAAAATGCACGTAAACTCAACATCCTTTCAAAATGTACAGAAACTCTTCAGTCCTTGAAAATGCACAGAAACTCAACAGTCCTTAAAAATGCACTGGAAGTCATATTCTTTGAAAATGCATTGAAACTCAACATTCTATGAAAATGTATAGAAACTCAGCAATTCTTCAAAATGTACCTGCTGATGACAGTTTGGTAGTTGGTATACAGGCTTCAGGCTCTAGGGTCCTGTATTCAAGGTACAGGGTTTGAGCCTGAGTAAGTTAACCAACCTGCCATTCTTAACTGGGGCATTATACACACACACACACACACCTTTTTCTCTGAGTTTACACATCTCTTAAAAATCCTGTGCACTCCGATCCAACATTTAAAACGTGGGTGTGTCTTTAGTACAATGCTTGCACAGATGCTTCTAAAGACAGTCTGTGTGCATCCTTAAAGAAGAAATGTAATGTTTGCAAAGTACATTATTGGAGAAATGTAAGCGTTATGGGGTGCTCCCATAAAGCTTACATTTCTTCTTAAAGAAGAAATGTAAGCTTTATTGGAGCACCCTGGCCAGTGCTCCCCTAGCCAGTGGGCCCTGGGCAACTGCCTTGGTCTCTTAGTGCTGGATCTGGCTCTATCTGCATATCATAATGGTATCACTAAGCTGCAGATATGTCAACAGCCAGCAACCATTGCTCGGGTTGAAGCTACAGCTGAGGAAAGTGAGCAGGTTTAAGTGCCTTCACAGAGGAGGATCTGCCACATTCTAGGCAGGTAGCCCTCCTTAACTGCCCACAGGTGATGGCTGTCAGCCATTTTCACTGCAGGTTGTAACACAACAGCCACTCCTGTAGTGAGTCATGGATTTGTGACACTGACTGTCCTCTACCATTAGACTCTCAGAGCAGGATATGGCCCATAGCACTAGCCATCCAGACCAAGGCCCTCCTTCTACTGGGTCTCAGTAGCATATCACTAGGGCAGTCAGCAGCTGACATGCTGCTTGTACCTCAACTTAAAATCAGCCATTTGTCTGGCCTATGTTGTGTGTATCCTCTTTTCTATCTCCTAGTATGTGCCAGTCCATCCCTGTTTTTCTGTACTGTTTCATGTTTGTCTGCCCACACTGACTAATCTGTCTGTCTTTCATTCCCTGATTTCTCTTTACTGTTCCCATCATCCTTTTCTCTAGAGATATAAAGTTGGTGAAGTATCCTTGCAAATCCATTGTGCCCTTAATTCCCCACATACATTTTCCTCTATGTTTTCCTTCTGTAGGTACTTCTTTCTTACTTTGCTATACTACCCTTTCCACACCTTTAATGGAAACAATAAGATATTCAACTAGTCAGGCATGAGATAGCAGCAGCCACAAGTTAAATGCAGTTGTTTTGTGGCACCTACAGGCATATTGGTGCAGCAAGAATAGATCTGTGCCTCCTGTAGTAGCTACAATATGCATTCTCATGAGGTTTCCTATGGAATATTAAAAATGCTGCCTTACCCCTATTGTATATCTCTTCTTCTGCACCTTTAATTTGAGGTTTTGACCTTTCCCATCCTATCCTGTATGCTCTCCCTGAAATGCATCTGATGACCCACCCATGCAACATATCCCTACTTGTTTATTAATGTCCATTTTACAATGCAGTGCATTCTTACTATGTGGTGCAAGCCTACAATACATATTTATGAATCCTAGCCTAGGTTTCAAATGTGACATTTTCCTTTGATGGCATTGAATATACCATGAATGATCCTAATGGAGCTAGATTTCTGTTTTAAAAGCTGATTTCTAACATTGCATATTGAAGAGGTCTAGAACAATGCTTCACCAAATGTGTAGTTTTCTGACTGCCTGTGTTAAATATCTTATTCTTGTAAGTAGAGTAAATATGCATAACTTGTTGAAGTAAAGAACTGTTTGTAAGATTTTTTTATTTGATAAATTATAGCCTGTTACCATATCTTATTTTTAGAATATCTTAAAGTAATTATTTTTCTTCTTTTGCCAATTGCCTTTATGTTACCCAAAACTAGATGATATGTGTAACTGAAGCCGAAATCCATATCTGTATTTTTTCTTTTGTTTTTTTCAGCTCTACGTTGATTTTAATAAATTTTTACCACATGCATGTGTTACTATAGCAGGGATTCAAAAAATCATTAATAAGGACACAAAGAAAAAGTAGACCGACAAATAGCAGACTGTGGCCCAACTCTGATTAAACATACAGTGTGAGTGATGTTGAACAACTGGGACAAAAAAGATAGTCATTTCACTAACACAAAGAAAATGAGTCGTTCAAGGAGAAGGTTAACACTAGAGCAGGTCAGGTGACCTCAGTGGTCCAGCAGAGTGCATGCTGAGTGCTCATGAGGATGCGAGATGACAAGCACAGCTGAGAGTTTGGGAAAAAAAATGTAGCAGCAAATTTCCTTCTATGTTTTTCTTATAAATGGGGAGGAAATGGGTGGATACAACAGGCAGTAATGGAGAAGAGCAAGAAAAACAATATGCAGAAGGGCAAGAGGGAAGGAAGAGTGATGTCAGATGGGAGGTTAATGATATGTATCATTTTTCATGGGACTGGTGCCCACTTTTTATACTTTCAAGAAGAGTAGACAGGAGAGTATAGCATTGGTATAGTGTGGGTAGAAAAGACAGAAGACAGATGGCAGCAAGGACAGACAGACCAACATAGGTTCATAGGTTCATATGAGGTTATTAGGCTAACAGAAAACCAACACAAATGGGTCAATGACCCTAAACCAAAACTGTTTAAAAATAAAAAATAAATCCACCAACACTGGATAGCCGATGACGGTTTAATGCTCCAAAATACACAAACAGTTGCACCGAACAACTAAGCGCTTTCGCCGTGGTTAACAAACCTTGGCATCATCAGAGTTGTTTGGATACTCCGCTCCCATTGCTTATATTCAAACTTGATTAAAATTAATTAATACCAATTAACAGTGGCGGCTGGTGACTTCAAATCAAAGGGGGGCTGCAGGAGACCACTGAATGGGTGGGGTCAATGGGACTGGGTGTAGCCAACTAGAAAGGGGAGGAGCTATGATCAAAACCACAAAAACTGTAACTTTAATTAAATACGCTGCCCTGGGTGCCAAACTATCATTATGAGAGTCCAATCAAGAAAAAAGGAAAGTGTAGAAGAAAAAAAATATTTCAATCCATTGGCTGCATGGCAGCTTACTTAATATCTAGATGTAAACAAAAAGGTTGTGAGGCATGAAAAAATAAATTACTTTTTAAATACATTACTGGAATGCCATTTAAAATCAAGTATAAAAAACAAGCAGCACTCAACTCAAACCACTTCTCCTTGCACTGCTGTTCTAATTATAATTTATATTCAGCTTTATTAAAGTACCAAGTAACATGCTGAAAGTAGCAATCTCTATGATACCCCCACTTGTAAAAATGTTTCTTATCCAAAAAAGATCTGCTGCCTGACAACAACTATCTACTTGTTTCATGGGGAAAACATGATCAAAATAAAAAATGAAAAGCAAAGAGGAAACAAGCTCAACATACATTGCTTAAAAGATTACTGCACAAGATATGGACCACACATAATAGATTAGCATTCTGTTTAGTTTGCAGGTAAAGCCTGTAATGAGCTCTTAAAATAATGTAATTCTGTCCTTTATTACAAATACTGTCATATGCATTTCAATACCCAAGGCTTATATGTTATCTAGTTATGTAAGTATTCCCTGCATGGCAACAACAGAAAGGCTTTCAATGTTGGCAATTCATTAACAGTATGCTTATTCAAACTTACTTGCATCTTACAATATCAGACAAGCTTACCAGATGGTCGTTAAAGCATTGCTACTTAAACATAGAGCAATAGGCACTTTGTGAATAATAATCATAAATCAACAGTATAAAAATATGACAGAAACCAGAACATTCTGCAAAATCAAGGACAGATGAAAAGCCATTGTAGTACTTGTGTCTACCTTGGATGGGGGGATAGTTTGCACATTTACACTGCATACTGTTCCTTGCCTTGCTTGGACACATCCAGAGTCACTACATAGGGGAGTGGGGTGCAACAAGTATGTCACAATTTGAAATGTCTCTGGCTGACTGCGATGGCCCTGACACATTTGTCATACCTGTCAACCTCAGAGCAAGAAATCTAGACAAAGCCATACATAGAAGTTGGAAAAAGGACCAAAAATAAGGACAATGTTTAAATATTGCTCTTATAAACTTAGAAAGATAATAGAATAGTAGGTCTTGCATTAGTATGAATTTTCTGAAGGGTATGAAATCTGAAACTGAAATGTCTGTCATCATTTTCTAACTTCAGTTTTTAATGATTTGCCACTAATTTGCCAAAAAAACACAATTTTATGAAAAATGGACCAAAAATGTGATTCAAAAATATAAAATAGCCACACAATACAGCTTGGAACCTGCAAAGAAGGGACACTTTTTAATATTAGTACTGCTAACTTGAGCTGACAAAATAAAAGAATCTGCATGCATTTCTGAAATAAAAGCAATCTATAACTGATTATTACAGTTATTTATTAATTGTAAACCCTCCATGTTTTCTTCCAAAATTGCCATTTTGCAGAGAGATTATTAGGGGAAGAGCAACATTTTGAGTCAAAATTGGGTACTGTTGAGAGGTTTGGATATGCCTAAATCTATAAAGCAGTTTATTTGTATGTACCTCTCAACCTGTTAATGCAGCAAATCTGGACAAGGCCAAATATATAAGGGGAACTTATAAACAGTACTAAAAAATTGCTCTTGTATAAACTGAGACAGTTGATAGAATAACAGGTCTTGCTTTAGCATGCATTTTTCTGAAGGTTATGAAGTCTGAAACTCAGTGTCTGTCATTATTTAATGACTTCATTCCTAAATGATTTCACAGAAAACCACAAATTTTATGAGGAACAAACCAAAAATAAGAAGCAAAAATCTCTTCATTCTGCAAAAATCTGGACAGTTGAGAGATATAGTTCAGCTGGGGCTGTCTGAGTTTGCTGCCCTTCCCCCCCTCACACAATCATGGTCGAATGGAGCTTCCCCCCCTACAGCCATTCCAATGAACCATTACTTGGCTATTTCACCCCATTTACCATAAACACTAACCGGGAAAAGCTGAAAAACAAAAACCATAAACACTAATGTGCATACTGCTTTACTTCTGCGATGATTTGGACTTCATTTGAAAGTTTTATTTTGTATTTTACAGTGCAAACACTAATAGATATCATATCTGCTAAACAAAGCAATGCAGTCTCACAATGAAAACTGACAGCATTAAAACTTCTCTGTCCTTGAAAACTCACATTCACTGAAACAGCATTGAAACCCACATTCAAAGAAAATACATTTTGCCAGTGGCAGATTAACTTTGGGTTTGGACTGTTTTCAAATCACAGGCCCCTTGCACACGAAACATACACATGCTCTTTCATACACCTTCCTGATTGTATTAAATTATATTCCTTGTTCAATACAGTTTTAGTGGGTGTTTTAAATTTGTTTTGAAATTTTTCCAGTAAACAATGAAACTAAATGCACGCACCAGTAATGACAAAACTGCCCAATTCAGAACATTTCCATCATAAAAGTCTACTCAAACGTCTACAGTCCACCAGTATCAGTACATATGCACAATCTCTGAAGTAAAAGTCATCTAAATAATTCCACATTAAAGAGATCTGTAACTATTGAAGAGGCTGATGCTAGCAAACAACTTTGTATTTCATTGTTTCATCTACAAATAAAGTGCCCATTACCCTTGAGGAATAAATTGTCTATCGTACACTAAAAAAATGATAAGCTAGCAATATTGCAATGGATGGCAAACAATAACAGGTTCATAGTTACTAGGTATCTTCGCCAAAAAGGAGTGCAGCATCCACCCCCTTTGCAAAGTACAGTATCAGCAATGCATCTATCTACTGTGGGAGTAGAACCCACAGCCTTCTGCATGAAAAACACGTATACTACATGTTGTGCTATTAACAAGGCAAGCAGATTCAGCAGAAGCAGCACTAAACCTTTGCTCCCCTGCAGCTCTCAGCTTCTTGTAAAATCTACTCACTCAGCTGTATTTCTGAACTTTGCAGCACAAAGAAATCTGGAAAAAGTCAAAGTTTATTGTGGGGGAGACAAAAGCCCAAAAACCAGGGACGCATTTTAAACATTGCTTGTATAATGTTGGAAAGTCGCTAGAATAAAATGCTGTGTTACCACCATACATTTCACTGCCAAGCCTTAAACCCAAGACCTTGTGCAAAACAGTCAGAGCAACATACCACTATGCCATATCAGCTGTTTTGTGAAAGAGGAAGACGGAAACTTAAATGGCTACCATTTAGTGAATTCATTTCTCACCGTAGCACAGCTGTCAACCTCTTAGCACAAAACACCTGAACAAAGCCAATAATGGGTGAATACAGCCCCCAAACATATTCAGTGAATTCAGTTCTTACCATAGCTCTCAACCTTAGCACAGAAAATCTGGATGAAGCCAATAACGGGGGAATACAATCCCAAAAATAGGGGCAAATTTCAAATATCCATCTTATACACTTAGAAAATTACTAGATTAAAAGCTTTTGCGTTACCATGCACTTTCTGAAGAATATGAAGTCTGATATTCAAATGCGTGTCATTTTTAACATTTATTAACCAAGAATGTCTGACTTGGAACAAAAGCTAAATTTTAGCAGAGGCCCAGGGAGAAACACTCCAGATAAGACACATGTCTTTGTAAGATGGGAGGACACTAGAGGAAACAAACACAGGGAGGGTATACAGACTCCACATAAAAGGTAAGGCACCCCAGTCAAAAATCAAACCAGAGAACCTGTAGCTGTCAGGCAACAATGCTACCACTACACCAAGGCACTACCAGCTTTGCAAGGACACAAATACAGAAACAACAGATTTTATGAGGAATAGAACAAGTAAGAGGGAAAAATCTGCAATGTTCTTACAAATGGTGGTGGGTAGGGAATTCAGGCTCCTGCCACCTGGGCTCAAGGTACAGGGTTCAAGCCTTATTCTCTACCCACCACCATGTAGCACCTGGGGCATTACACACACACACACACACACACACACACACACACACACACACACAAATACTACCTGTCCTCCACAAAATGGACGCTGATCCTCTGCAGCTAAGTCCACAAAATGGCTGCTGATCAATGAATCCCCTGGCTCATGCATGGGTCTCCTGCAAGAGATAGCTAGTCCCATGAGAGTAACAGGCTGGAGCCTCTTTCCTGCTGGTCATGCAGTCCGCTGACCTTTTGGTCTGTGCGGTCAAAACTGCATAGACCTCTGGGCTGGAAGGGCAGAGTTTCCTGCCTTTCCTATCCGGACTGCCTAACTGAGCAGTCTGGAGCTCTGGAATGAGCATGCATGCATGCATGGAGTTCTCAGGAACCATGCACGCATGCGTGGAGTCCGTGAATTTTTTTTTTTTATTTTATTTTTCAAAGTTTATTGTACAGGTGGAGGGCTGCAGGGCAGGGGGGCTGCAGTCCTATAGCAAGAGCCGCCCCTGCCAATTAATCAATTGAAACATTTTAAAACATTCTTTAAAAGTCTCTTAAATCAATCTACAGTCTTGCCTCTGTATTATTCCCCAGTGTCTATTTCTAACAATAAACCCACTAGACAAGTTAACATAAAAAACCTAAAAAATATTTTAAACACTAAATAAAACATTTTAAATATAACAAATTACAACAAATTAGTAATATATATTATATCCAGATAGTGTTGATATAATATCATAATAGCATCTTGTACAATGCAAATTTTCGAGAGAAGGGTGCTAATAATAATTAAATATATACTTAGCTGGCTGAAACTACACAATTTTATTGTGTTTCATTTTTAAAAAGGGCTTGATGGAAATATATTCATTAAGTCCCGGAGGGCTACTGGCATTGGTACGTATCTGCCACATAGATTCTCTTGCTTCCAGGATGGATTCCCAATCACCCCCCCATCCATTGTCATATACCTTATCAATGATAAAGAAAAGACATTTTTTAAATTCAAACACTTCCCTGTATGTAAAACCAAAGCATTGTTGATATCCTTGTTTTTTATAGCTCTAATATGTTCGCTCATCCTGTCTTTGAGTCTACGTGAGGTCTTCCCTATGTAAAAAGATGTACAGGACAAACAGGTAGCTACATAAACTACCCTCCTAGTACTGCAATTACATTTACCCGGACACTTAATTGGTCTACCAAATGTTTCTATATCAACATAGGGTCCATCATTAATATATCGACAAAACCTGCAATTCTCACATTTAGACATTTTAGAAATAATACTGTCACTACCATACTGACTCTCTAAAATATTTTTATTGTTGTTTCCCCTGCTGTGAATTATTTGTGGTTTCATTCCAACAATGGCGGTTATGTTTTCATCAAAAAATAAATCCCAACCCTTATGGATGATATTCATTACCTCAATGGTCTTATCACTGAACTGCAAGAGCATTCCTGTTCGACCTAAATTTTCTTTATGTTCTTTTAAGTTATTCTCAGATAACAAAATGGGTAGAAACGTATTCCTTCTTTTCTTCACCACTTCCTTTTTTACATTAATCAATAATTTAAGAGGATAGCCTCTTTCTAAAAACATTCCAATGAGTTTATATAATTCTTCCCTAAACATAGTTTCCTCACTTGTTAACCTGGAAACTCTTACCATCTGACCTTTAACTACACTACGTTTTTGAAAAAAAAGGATGTTGACTAGTATAATACAACAAATTATTTGAATATGTTTCTTTTCTAAAAATAGAACTTTCCAAAATACCATTTTCAATATCAAATTTTATGTCCAGATAATTAATGGTCTTACCATTCCATTGGAAAGTAAACCTTAAGAACCCAGTTGTTGCATTTAAATAATCAATAAATTCCTTAGCTTCATCAAAGTCTCCTTTCCAAAGTATAAGGATGTCATCCAAAAATCTATTGTAACTCGCTATATAAGATTTATACTTGGAGTTTAACACAAACCTTCTTTCCCAATCAAAAAGTACAAGGTTTGCATAAATGGGGGCACATTTAGCCCCCATTGCCACACCTGATGTTTGGTGAAACAATTCACCTTCAAACATCATGCAATTATTCCTAAGTATGATATCCATGAAGTTAGTCAACAAATCGACTTCCACTTCACTCATGTCAGACAAAATCCCTATGCTGTTTCCAAACATTTCAATACCCACCATGTGAGGTATCACTGTAAACAAATTTATTACATCAACTGTCAAAAAACTCACAGTATTATCAGCTATATTACGAAACTTGGACAAACGCTGGAGACAGTGCCAAAAATCTCTAATTATATGAGGCACTCCCTCAGTTAGTTTACCTATCTTTCTATCAACCCAGGCTGCCAGGGGTTCAGTCTTTGACCCCTTTGCAGCCACTATGGGTCTGAAAGGTGGATTTTCTACTGATTTGTTTGTTTTAGGTATTCCAAAAATCTTAGGTGTAATAGGAAAAGGAACCAATAAAAATTCCTTCTCCTTCATTGAAATTCTACCCTTCATAACTTCATCTTCCAGTGTGATATCAATCCATCTATATGCTAGATTGATTTCATTTCGAGAAACTCGATTATAAGTATTCTCATCATTCAAAACTTTCTTCATCTGTGTGTTATAATCTATACTTCGCATGATCACCACCCCTCCCCCTTTATCTGGTGTCATGATACGAAGTTGTCGATCTCTAGGTAGACAATTTAAAATCTCTTTCTCCTGTTCATCTAGATTGTACGCTACACAACGTCTGCCTTTGTCCAAGTTTCTGATTTCCTTCTCACAGTATGTTTCAAACAATTGTATAATTGGATTTTGAGGGGGGATGGATGTACTGGACCGCACACATTCATTTGTTTCATTTTTATCTTTGTCAATTATCCCCTGAAAAAATATTTTAAGATTTAATTGACTAGAATATAATTTTATATTCAATAAAGTTTTAGCTGCATTAAATCTATAAGTGGGAACGAAGGACATGCCTTTCTTAAAAAGACCAAAATGCCCTTCTGTTAGAATCAATTCAGTATAGTTAAAGATGCGAAAGCCTTCCCTTACCACCACTTGGCATTTTAATTCCTTTGACATTTCAATAGTTTCATCTAACAAGCTGGTGGGGTCACCCCAACTATTTGTTCCACCTAGTACGTTGTTAATTACTGTTATTTCCAGTTGTTGTCCTGAATTTTCCCCCTCGGTCTCCACTGTTGTTGTTGTTTCTGTTGCTGTTGTTGTCTCCCCTGATTCCATCCCCCCCCGTCCACCTCACATCTCGTGTACCTCCCTGATTCCTTATTCGTTCTGATCTCCTGGGTAAATTTTCTAAAAAATTACTGTCGCTAAACTCACTGTCCTCCTGTTGAATACCTACTGCCTGCTGTTCTCCATTGTCCCCTTGAAAATTACCAGCCCTACTATTATCATGGATTTGAAAATTCTGCCCTTGCGGATATGCTAAATTGTTAGAATAATCATATTTGTCTCGAGCCAGTTTACGCTGTTTGTTTTCAACACCCCTTCTCACAAATTTCTCAACATCACTTAAAACTTTGTCATATTTCATTTTATAAGGTACAAACAAAGCATCATCAATTATACTTTTATTAAGCTCGTCAATTTTGCCCTGAAGTTCCTTTATTTTACTGTCATTATTACGGACAATAATATCTAACATTTCAAGTCCAGTCTTATTAAATAATGAAATTAATTCACGATAGGCTGATGTACCTCTATCAATGCCCATCGGTAATTTCCATATATGTAAACCCTTAGGTACATGTTCTGACTCAATGGATTTACGTAAAAACACATTGTCCATTTGTAGCGAGTAAAATTTATAACAGTACCTCTCAAAAGACTCTCCAACTGGTCTTTCCACGTAGGAATGAAACAATCCATTTTGTTTTTAGTAGTGTTACTTTGCCCTGGTTTAGACGCCCAATCCACATCTGAGACTTGAAACCAGGAACTGAAGTCTCTGTTTGAACTCGCTCCACCTCGAATTAACGGACGTTGATCTCCTGCGTCGGAACATTGATTTTTTAAAGGTGCCATCCCCTTATCATGAATACTAGCCACCGGGGAATGCAAAGTAAAAAGTTCACCTTGACTGTCCATAAAAAGCCTTTCATTTGCCAAATTACTTGCCGCCTTGTCCTTTGAAAGCATGGAAGTCAGTTTGTTAATAGAATCCAATAGTTGCACCAATAATTCCTTCATAACTGTAGCGTATTACCTGGGGAATAAAATTACCTCCAGCCCACGTAATTGAACTTAGAATTCTCTGTACTTCTTACAGAAGAATTGGAGCACTTCCCGTGACTACACTGTGCGGAGAAAAAACTGAAAACCAACACAAATGGGTCAATGACCCTAAACCAAAACTGTTTAAAAATAAAAAATAAATCCACCAACACTGGATAGCCGATGACGGTTTAATGCTCCAAAATACACAAACAATCACAGTTGCACCGAACAACTAAGTGCTTTCGCCGTGGTTAACAAACCTTGGCATCATCAGAGTTGTTCAGATATGGAATCAGGGGAGGCAACAACAGCAACAGAAACAACAACAACAGTGGAGACCGAGGGGGAACATTCAGGACAACAACTGGAAATAACAGTAATTAACAATGAACTAGATGGAACAAATAGTTGGGGTGACCCCACCAGCTTGTTAGATGAAACTATTGAAATGTCACAGGAATTAAAATGCCAAGTGGTGGTAAGGGAAGGCTTTTGCATCTTTAACTATACTGAATTGATTCTAACAGAAGGGCATTTTGGTCTTTTTAAGAAAGGCATGTCCTTCGTTCCCACTTATAGATTTAATGCAGCTAAAATTTATTGAATATAAAATTATATTCTAGGCAATTAAATCTTAAAATATTTTTTCAGGGGATAATTGACAAAGATAAAAATGAAACAAATGAATGTGTGCTGTCCAGTACATTCATCCCCCCTCAAAATCCAATTATACAATTGTTTGAAACATACTGTGAGAAGGAAATCAGAAACTTGGACAAAGGCAGAAGTTGTGTAGCGTACAATCTAGATGAACAGGAGAAAGAGATTTTAAATTGTCGAGTTAGAGATCGACAACTTCGTATCATGACACCAGATAAAGGGGGAGGGGTGGTGATCATGCGAAGTATAGATTATAACAGACAGATGGAGAAAGTTTTGAATGATGAGACTACTTATAATCGAGTTTCTCGAAATGAAATCAATCTAGCATATAGATGGATTGATATCATACTGGAAGATGAAGTTATGAAGGGTAGAATTTCAATGAAGGAGAAGGAATTTTTATCGGTTCCTTTTCCTATTACACCTAAGATTTTTGGAATACCTAAAACAAACAAATCAGTAGAAAATCCACCTTTCAGACCCATAGTGGCTGCAAAGGGATCAAAGACTGAACCCCTGGCAGCCTGGGTTGATAGAAAGATAGGTAAACTAACTGAGGGAGTGCCTCATATAATTAGAGATTCTTGGCACTGTCTCCAGCGTTTGTCCAAGTTTCGTAATATAGCTGATAATACTGTGAGTTTTTTGACAGTTGATGTAATAAATTTGTTTACAGTGATACCTCACACGATGGGTATTGAAATGTTTGGAAACAGCATAGGGTTTTTGTCTGACATGAGCGAAGTGGAAGTTGATTTGGTGACTAACTTCATGGATATTATTCTTAGGAATAATTTCATGATGTTTGAAGGTGAATTGTTTCACCAAACATCAGGTGCGGCAATGGGGGCTAAATGTGCCCCCATTTATGCAAACCTTGTACTTTTTGATTGGGAAAGAAGGTTTGCGTTAAATTCCAAGTATAAATCTTATATAGCGAGTTACAATAGATTTTTGGATGACATTCTTATACTTTGGAAAGTAGACTTTGATGAAGCTAAGGAATTTATTGATTATTTAAATGCAACAACTGGGTTCTTAAGGTTTACTTTCCAATGGAATGGTAAGACCATTAATTATTTGGACATAAAATTTGATATTGAAAATGGTATTTTGGAAAGTTCTATTTTTAGAAAAGAAACATATTCAAATAATTTGTTGTATTATACTAGTCAACATCCTTTTTTTCAAAAACGTAGTGTAGTTAAAGGTCAGATGGTAAGAGTTTCTAGGTTAACAAGTGAGGAAACTATGTTTAGGTAAGAATTATATAAACTCATTGGAATGTTTTTAGAAAGAGGCTATCCTCTTAAATTATTGATTAATGTAAAAAAGGAAGTGGTGAAAAAAAGAAGGAATACGTTTCTACCCATTTTGTTATCTGAGAATAACTTAAACGAACATAAAGAAAATTTAGGTTGAACAGGAATGGTCTTGCAGTTCAGTGATAAGACTGTTGAGGTAATGAATATCATCCATAAGGGTTGGGATTTTTTTTTTGATGAAAACATAACCGCCATTGTTGGAATGAAACCACAAATAATTCACAGCAGGGGAAATAACATTAAAAATATTTTAGAGAGTCAGTATGGTAGTGACAGTATTATTTCTAAAATGTCTAAGTGTGAGAATTTCAGGTTTTGTCGATATATTAATGATGGAACCTATGTTGATATAGAAACATTTGGTAGACCAATTAAGTGTCCGGGTAAATGTAATTGCAGTACTAGGAGGGTAGTTTATGTAGCTACCTGTTTGTCCTGTACATCTTTTTATATAGGGAAGACCTCGCGTAGACTCAAAGACAGGATGAGCAAACATATTAGAGCTATAAAAAAACAAGGATATCAACAATGCTTTGTTTTTACATACAGGGAAGTGTTTGAATTTTAAAAAATGTCTTTTCTTTATCATTGATAAGGTATATGACAATGGATGGGGGGTGATTGGGAATCCATCCTGGAAGCAAGAGAATCTATGTGGCAGATACGTACCAATGCCAGTAACCCTCCGGGACTTAATGAATATATTTCCATCAAGCCCTTTTTAAAAATGAAACACAATAAAATTGTGTAGTTTCAGCCAGCTAAGCATATATTTAATTATTATTAACACCCTTCTCTCGAAAATTTGCATTGTACAAGATACTATTATGATATTATATCAACACTATCTGGATATAATATATATTACTAATTTGTTGTAATTTGTTATATTTAAAATGTTTTATTTAGTGTTTAAAATTGTTTTTAGGTTTTTATGTTAACTTGTCTAGTGGGTTTATTGTTAGAAATAGACACTGGGGAATAATACAGAGGCAAGACTGTAGATTGATTTTAAGAGACTTTTAAAGAATGTTTTAAAATGTTTCAATTGATTAATTGGTATTAATTAATTCTAATCAAGTTTGAATATAAGCAATGGGAGCGGAGTATCCAAACAACTCTGATGATGCCAAGGTTTGTTAACCACGGCGAAAGCGCTTAGTTGTTCGGTGCAACTGTGATTGTTTGTGTATTTTGGAGCATTAAACCATCATCGGCTATCCAGTGTTGGTGGATTTATTTTTTATTTTTAAACATTATTAGGCTAACGGCCCTAGAGCCCTTAAAAGCCTAGCCATATTTATCCTGAGTTGCCCAAATTGTCAGTGATTAGGTGAGTGAAGTTCGCAGAGATAAGGGTCTATGGTCATTAATACCAACTTTCTTTGTCCAGGAGAGACATGGGCACCACCCCAAGAGTGAATTTGCAGTTACTTATCCATTGATCTAGGTTGCATTTGAAAAGGGTCAGGGATGGGTTCTGTTTCAAGTGAATTGGAAGCTTATTACAGAGAAGTGGCAGTCCCTGGGAGATGTATCTATCTGTATAGTATGATCTGTTCATGTCAGAGGCTAGGTTAAGAGTGAGCAACCCTCCTGCAGTTTGACTTATGAATGTATAACATTTCTATCAGGGCCAGGTCTGAGACTTCCTTGTAAGCCAGGCACAGGTAATGCCTTAGCAACCTGTAGGATACAGAATACAATGACAGAGCTTTCAGTGTTTCTGTGTAACACTTGTTTTGTGTACCCGATAATTTTTTGGTGGAAACCTCTGTGGTCTCGCCAGTTGTTGCAGTTGTCTAGTGAGGTACATGCAAAATGGAGCACTGTACTCGCATATTGGTCTGATGAAGGCTAAATGGAATTATAAAATCCCTAGATCTAGATGCAATGTCTTTACTTATATGATGTACCACACAGAAGGATTTCCTTACTAGTGTGGATATGCGGTGGTTAAGGTTCAGACTGCTATCAACCTGAGTACCCATATCAAATAAATAATCATTTCACTGACAAAAAAAATGAGTCATTCAAGGAGAAGGCTAACAATAAAGCAGATCAGGTGAACTCAATGGTCCAACAGAGTGCATGCAGAGTACTCATGAGGATGCATGTTCATACATACAATGGTGCACCATGACCACTGGGTCTACACTTAGGGGGTGCTGTCTATAATGTAATTAGCAGAAATGTCAGCTTTCCCAAAGGGAAGAATAATAATAATGTATTTTGTTTTTGCATTTAGCTTTACTCCATGGCTTTGGCACCAATCACTTGTCTGTGTTAACCCTGTCTGTAGTATATTAACTTCATTGGGGAGCACAGTGATTGCTCTCAATTTGCAACTATCAGCAAACATGGTCAGCCACAGGCCATCTAAGTTTGCCTGGACTTCTAAGAAATAAATTCCAAACAGTAAGGGGGCCCAGCACAGAACCCTGTGGTACACCACTGGTGAGGTCTTTTTCTAGAGGTGAAATCACCCACTTTGACAGTATGTGTCCTGTCATTGAGCTAGTTAGCTACCCATCTGGTAATATAGGAAGAGTTTCTCTATAATACCTGAGGTGAGATTGTGTCAAATGCCTTGGCCAGGTTAAGTTAGGGTATATGCTCTGTCTTTCCCTCATCCAGGGCCTTGGTGACTTTCTTGAAGAAGTCAACTATGTTTAATAGGCAAACCTGATCTGGGTTGGGTCTAGAGTTTAGAGATTACCTATTTCCTTGTTAATAAGGTCCATAATGATTCTTTTTATGACCTTGCAGATGATGCTAGTCAAGATTATGGGCCTATAATTCTCAGGGTCAGTTGATGGTCCCCCTTTGTGCAGAGGGATTACTGTTGTCATCTTCCATTCCAGCAGAACATAGCCAGTTCTCAGGCTGTGGTTAAACAGTGATCCAAGTGGGTCTGCCATGTTTTAAGTTATTTAACAGGCAAACTGGGATGTCTTCTGGTCCCATTGATGCTGTGTTTTTGGCCTTGGGGAATGCTGAAATTACCTGCTCTCTTGAGATAATAGGCTGAGGAATGGTGGCAGGTATACTTTGGGGGATGACTGGAGGGGATGAGGGGGTGAAGTTTTTTCCAAATCTGTCAGCTAGCAGGTTGGATGTTACCTCCAGTTGAGTATAGGTGGTGTCATCTACAACCAGTTCAGTGCATGGTTGGGTATTCGCTTTTAGATTTTGGACATAGTTTTAGAAGGTTTTGTGATTATCCTTAACTGGGGGGCTATTTTTGCTTTGTAATTAACTTTGGAGGACTTGATAAGATCTGTAATTTGTTTGTTTAAGCGAGAGACAGATTTCTTCCTCTACTGAGCCAGTTTTCTCTTGTTCTTGGACATTAATTTCTTTCTCTTGTTGTACAGCCTGTTTATACTGGGGGTACAATGCTCTTCCATGTCCGTCAGTGCTATGTCCACAACAGTTGAGCCTCTTGTGGGTGTGCTGGCTAGCTGTTCCAGAGCATTTACATTGACAAAGTCCAAGAACCTCTAAGCCAGCATATTTGTGGTCATGTATGTTTCCCAGTTGACAGTAGGATAATTAAAATCACCCATTAGAAAGGTGTTGGGCTGAATTGCAAGTGACTCCAGTAAGTCCTGGTTTGTGATATGCTTTTCCTGTTTGATGGTGGGGGACCTTTCGGTAGCTATGATGTGGTAGGGGGCTTTGCCTATAGTTAGTTGGACATGGAGTAGCTCAAGAGAGTCATGTTGTTTAACCAGTCTTGAGGTATATTTATCCTGAATGAAGATGGCTATTCCTCCTCCTTTGGTTCGTCACACTCAGTTTGTGGTCTGAATGTTTGGAAGGCATTATAGCCCTGCATGGCTGGGGTGCTTTCCATGCCTTTTGAACTATGTTTTGGTGACTGCACAGATGTTACCATCTTCCAAATTGAGGAGTGCTTCCAGGGAGTGCAGTTTTTTGTTTAGACTCTTAACATTAAGCAGCAGTACCTGGAGTTTATCTAGACTGTGGTGGTGGTGGTGCTGCAGTAGCATTGTCACCTCACAGTAAGACGTTGTCCTGTTTGATTCTTAGCTAGAGCATATTCTGTGTGGAGACCTGCATGAATGGGCGTGCCTTCATTGAAGGTTGTATGTCAGACCTGGCAACTCAGCATGTAAAAATGTACTGCCAATCATTAGCGGACCGGAGTTCCGATGTGGCAACCCTAACCGGGAAAAGCCGAAAGACACAAACAAACAAACCTTGAGTTTATCTAGAGAGGATTTTGTTATGTTGGTGGGGGGGAGTTGGTTATTTTGACACTGCCTATAAAAGGCACATTAGGGGTAGATAATGTCTTTGCCAGTATCTGAAAGTCTAAAGGAGACAAGTGCAGACCATCTCTGGCCAAGCAGAGTGGCCTGTCGACTATGTCTTCCCAGCCTGACAGATATTGGATCCCTTGGACTGACACCATAAGCTAAGCTAATTGTTAAAGTCAATCATTTTATGTTTGTATTGTGGCATCATCCTTGGAGAAGGTAGAATGCTTCTTAAAGCTAGGCTTATATCTGCCTGTGACACATAATCTGATAGGTCAGTCATGTCTCTCTTCATATAGTTCAGGGAGGTATGTCTCAAGTCATTCACTCCCACATAGACTATGATGGAGGCATACTGGTACTTGTGGGTGAGTGACTTGAGTGCTTGAGTGATGTGACAGATTCTGGCACCTGACAGGCAGCTGATTGTAACCCACTCCTTATCTAGCTTGGTGAGGGGAACATCTATGTGTCTCACAATGGAGTCACCTATGACCAATGCATTAGGTTTTGTGGTGTTATGCCTTATGGGCTTATTTGTTGAGACACTGGTGTGTGTGTTATTATGTGTTGTGGTTGCTTTTTGCGTTGTTGTGTGTGCAAGTCTTTCCCGTTTGGGAGGCCTCTGATCTTTTGGTAAGTTACTAGTGAGTACCTCCACATATGTTTCATGTCCTTATTTAGTGTGGGAAGTGTGTGTGTGCTGACAACCTGTTTGGCATTCATTTTGCCCTTATATGAGAGTCTTGCCTGTAATTTCATTGTATAACTACATCTCTTACATAAAGTATGTGTTTGCTTCAGGAATAAGTGATTGTCAGTATACATGACAATTGCTACATTGCCTCAGGATGCCTATGTCTATCAGGTTGGCCAGAGAGATGATGGGATACTTCCCATCCATGACAGCAGGCTTTTATTGTATGTTTTATTTGGGAAAGGAATGAGTTAATTTTACTGGACTGTGCTAGTAGCACTGAGACTACAAGGGGACCTATACTTTGTGTAGGCTAAGGTTGATCAATAATGCAATGCTGCTCAGTGAGAAACTGATTTGCTACTAGAGCAGCAGAAAAGCTAGGAAGGGTTTTGCTGACAGTTGTTTATGGAAAATTTGATTTTTCTAGGCTTATGCATCTGTACAAGAGCAGTGATAACCTATGCTGCGTGAAGAGTAGCACCATGCAAACAGAAGGCATAAAAGACAAAGACTGATGGGGGAGGGTGGCTAACACAAATTGGGTGAACAAAGAAGATAGACAGACAGACATACAAACAGATAGAGGGAGACCGACTAGTGAGAGGGAGGATTGGATTACAAAGTGGATAGGGAATTGATGCACAAGAAAAGGGAACACAATGATGGCAGGTAGGACAGCATGATGACTGACTGTCCACCTGCACAGTGCTGCATGCAAGCAGAGGTCAGTCACCTCTGTGACTACTTCTGTGGCTTGCCCAGCCACTGTGGGCCTTTTGGCAGCTCTGCAAGCCTGCAGATTTACTCCAGGCTACCAATGTGGATATATATTTGCTTGTCCACCAAGACCATCACCAGGCCTTTCAACTCCTGCCAGGTGCACCCAGTGGAATCCTGTTTGGAGAAAAAACACCAGTGGGCACCAGAAAGCCCTTCAAGTTGCTTTCCTTAGGATGTCTGTCTTTACCCTGCAGACAAGCCTGGAGACTGATTGAGACCAAGCAAGTGATGGCAAGGCAGATGCACAGAGCAGTGACAGCTGCCACACCTCACCCAATGCCACAACCAACACAGTAAAAAAAAAGAACAAATAGAGAAAGAAAGAAATTAGCAAAGGAGATGTAATTAAAAATATATAAGATGACAATGCTAAAGGGAGAAACAAAAGAAAAAGTGACTATCAGTAGTTTGTGCTACACAGGTTGGCAGTACAGTCCCCAGAGGGGTAAAATGCAGGTAACTCTGCAGTGACAAACAAAACTGTAAAGACACCTGATACAAATGTACTGCAAACTACTTGTGCCATGAGAGCATGGTTAGATGCCAAGTAGCCAGTCAGCTGTATGTAGGACAGTGACACAGTGCATGAGTGGCAAACAGTGTGAGCGCAATGGACAGCAAGACTGAGAAAAGCAATCTCCTGAGTAAAGAAAGTGAACAGCTATCAGGAGCTTAGGAGCAGATGGCATTCACAGGTCGACAAATGTTGAATTGTGTGGTACTGGGGAGGACCATGCCACATATGCCCTACCTCAGAATACCAAAATGAATATTCATGGGACATCTAAACCCTGCAGTAATACTGTACCCTGACATATGTCATCTTCTGTGGAGCCTCACTTGACAGGCTGAAATTTGCATGCCCATGCAATGTCAGGTGAAACTTACACATGTATGGAGAGTAGAATGGCAAGTGTAACATTAACCTATGTCAAGATGACAAGGGCATTGTGCATTAATGGCACAGTGGACAGATAGGGACATGGCACTGAACACATCTACCAAAGTATGTGACCCTTGTGATGGTGATGCAAGACCAGCTGTCAGCCAAGTCTGCATTATCATGATGTTGTTAGGGACACCTGGCATTAGGAAGCACAGTAGAACAGTTGAACTTGCATTTATAATTTATATAACTCATAAAGCAAAGATGTACGCAATAGTGAAATTAATTATCAGCACTTCAAACATAGGGAGCAAAGCAAGTTCATCCCAACCCCATCAATATATCTTGACACATGAACAGACATTTATGCCTCCTCTAGCATGTCAGGCATTTTTCCTATATCTCACCAGGTGATGAAAAGAGAAAAAAAGAGAGGAAAAAGTATGTTGATGACCATCATTAGCTGTACAAGAATTTCCATGTATGTATAAGTGACTACTAAACATTCAAAATTACTGTAGAACTCTTGCTTCCTCTCCCTAACCTCTTCTTTCTATTGGAGGATAAGATCTGGGTGATGCCTTCTTGTAACAATGCTTGCACTGCATAATAGCTATATAATCTCTATGCACAACATCCAAAAATACATTAAATGCCTTGTTACCTGGCTAGATCAATCCTTGAACTTCCAATGCCACATCAATATTGCAAAAACAAAAAACACTCAACGTGAACTAGAATGATCTCACATTTCCTGTTCTGAAAAGAGAGAAGTGCAAGAAACAAAGTGTTGCTTTCTTAGAATATGGACTATCCATTATTGCCAATGGATCTAGGGAAAAAAAAGGAACACTGTTCAAAATACAGCCAACAGCATGTTTAGATCCATCTTTTTAGCACACTGCAGAGAGCACTGCTGCTCAGTTTTTCAAAAAAACAAATGGCTGTCAATAAAATGAAGCTCCATTTTCTTTCTCTCATCTCTAGCCAATGAACACTTAAACCTGGAAACCTTGAACTGCTTTGCAAGCCTCCTAACAAAGATATACTACCTACAACCTCAGAATGTAAGATTTACCAGCTCTTAATGTACCCTATAGCAAACTTCATTTGACTAAGCACAGGTTCACCACAATGGCACCTCAGTCTTTGGAATTATTGCCACCAAACATAAAATCCATCAGCTCCTTCCAAGAATTCAAGCAAAACTATAGAACTTCTACATACATGTGTGTGTGTGTGTGTGTGTGTGTGTGTGTGTGTGTGTGTGTGTGTGTGTGTGTGTGTGTGTGTGTGTGTGCCCATATGTTATTCTTATATGTGGCCTCTACTAGTCTATGTGCTATAGCATGGCAGAAGTGAGGCATATGTTCCAACACTTTAACCATGTGTTAGCTGTCAGCTTTCAGAGTGTCCGATGGTGGAGGGTCCAGAACAACAGATTAGCATATGCTTGAGGTCAGCAGGCCCCCCTGTGGCTGTTGATAATGGCACCATGTGCATGGCACAGCAAGATGACACAGTGGTATTGTCAGTAACTGTAACACTTGGTATTACACACATCCCTTGCATATAAGGTATGATGGAGAGGTAGCTCCAACCTTTGCTGTATCTTGTGTTTAGCATTGTGCATCCAGTCCATGTACAACCCACACAGGATACACAGGAGTCACCACTGCAATGGCATCTATGATCTGTATTAACTTTACTGTGCAAGCGCACACCATAGAGAGGTGCTGTGTAGCTGGCATTACTCTCATGACTCCAAGTCAGTCCCTAACTGAATACCACATTTAGCATTAATAAGTAGTTGCCCTGTTCAGTGATCCAGGCACTGATAGCTGCAACGCACACCACAGCAGAGGTAGTGATGCTCTTTATGGACTTTGTGAGGACATACACCTACTGCAGGGACTCCAGGATGGCCCACACTGCATACAGAATGACATAGGATATAGGGAGCTAGAACAAACATGTCTGCTGATGTCAGATTTGGCAGAAGCACCATCATGTATCCATGAGAATGTTGGCAAATATCCATTGTGGTCATCCAAGAGTGCGGATGCATAATGGATGGTCACAGATGGACTTACAAGATGGCACCCACTATTCAAGTGACTGCATCATATCACTGTGGCCATAACAGCTAGTCTTATGGTAGTGTCTGATTCCCATCTGTCTCCACCTCAGGGACACTCTACTGGGCAGGCCATGCTGAGTGTCATAGTTCCACACAATACCAATCACCTTGTTGGCCTATGGAATGCAGCCTTTAGCCATGGTCATCCTTGGGGTCATGGATGCCATAGATCTATTGCTTATCCAAAAGGAAAACATAGCAGTGTTCTTGTACACTCTCACAAAGCATCACACCGTGTCTCATGCAGGACATATCTTCCCCTGCTACTTCAAGGTGACATGGTACACATGGCCAATGTTTATGGTATGGAAACTCCACCACAACACTGGAGGATGTGATCTCTGACTCACCCCATCCTGCTACCAACTGTGTGGCTGCCACATCCCTCTCCCATGACTCTTATACCTGTAGTATATTTCCTGTCACCTGTCCCTGATCACCACCCCACCTGTTCTAATGATAATGACTGTCACTTGCCCAAACCTCTGGCCTTTGTGGGTAAGATGATGTCTGATGCACAGTGTGGCCAGTCATTGTGCTGTAGAGAATACTATTGGTTTGCTACCATACCCATCAATTATGTTCTGTGTCATCTCTGTCATGGCCTATAATTGTTATGTAATGGGTAGTACCAAACTCTGCCCCGGAGTCAGTTCCTCTGATGTCCCACAGCATGACTCCTCCTCTGCTGCAACTACAACATGTCTGTCAGAAATATAGCATTGTTGCTACACTGTACTCCTTGTGTATTACTATATTATGTAAAATGGTATATACCATGAATAACTAACTGTAGGCCAGAGTTCTGTACTGCAGTGCACCAACAAATGTATTCAACTAGCAGAAGCATGCCTTTGGGCATTTGAGCATATGTTGAATGATATTCTGTGCCCATGAATCCACATGATTGTATGCCATCTCAGTCATGATCGGGGGGGGGGTGAATGGGGTCATCAGTTGTGGTTCTAAGGCACAGCCTGCATCACATGCAGCATAAAGTGGTAGACACCATTATATGAGGACTACTGTCTACATCAGTAGGGACAGCAAATCCAGGACATTACAGTTAGTGATGTGTGACCCTACCAGCTATATGACAGTATGAGAAGTTACACCTCATTAAACACTGCTAGAGATTGCATGTATTCCAGATGTGGGAATCCAAGGAAATACTGGAATAATGCAGAGATACATTATATGTAGTATCCTGTGCACTGCACACCACCTGAAAATTGATGGAGTAGAACTCATTCTGATTGATATATTGGACACCATGTGGAATAGGTAGAGCACTGATGGCAATGTGAGTGTAATCCATAGCCCCCATGACCTAGGGGAAGTGGACTATGTTATAGAATGTCTGCATAGTGGTGATTCTTGTCTCTGCTGTTTCTGCTTGTTTTTGCTGGGAGTTGAAGGTTGGAGTAATAGTTAAGGTATTCACGGCACAAATACAAGGTTTGATTCTCAGCTTTGAAGGCTAGACTTAAAATGGCCAATCAGGAGAGCTGCAGCTACCCTAATATTTACCTATGAACATAAACCATATAGCTTTTCCACATATTTAAGATCATGTTGAGGAACTGATGCAGGATCTGTGAAACCAGTCCCTGCAAAACTCATAATGTATTTCCTGTCAGATACTGAAAATTCCCTGTAACAAAGATAGTTAGTGTTACATAAACCTTTGTTTTTACTGGGATTGTGATTTCTTGCAGCCACCTTGTTTCTATGTGTGGACAGTGAAAAATGTCAATAGCATAAGAGTCAATGCTTTTTCAGATGAAGTCCAAGATTTAATGTTACATAAGACTTTTTCCCCATGCCATATTATTTTATTTTCATAGAAGACTGTACAAAAATTTCTTGTCATGTGCTCTCCCTACTGTCAAGCAGGTGAAATCACTGTGTCAGATCTTGTTTTTTAGGTGTCAGCTCTTTCTTAATCTTGCTTTTGATATGTTTGCAAAAGTCAAAATATTTCTTTTTGTGCATATTGTCATATCAGCATGGACCATGTAGTATCTTGAACTGCACTTCTGTTACATAGTCAAGGATGTCTAGTAATGCAGAATTATCCTGTGTCAGGTTCACTTGTAATTGCTGTATAGAACAATATATTGAACAATCCATTTTAAAAAAAGTCAGATGCATCTCTACTTGACACTCTGTGGGAGTGGACTGAACCTGAACAATGTCATGGTACATTTGTTGTTTGGCACCCAATGAATGCTTTTTGTGTTTCTGGAGGTAGTTGTGCTGTGCCTTCACCTGACAACCCTTTGCACAGGTGTTGAAGTGGACAATGCTACCTCTGAAATAGTGCCATCCCCTAGAAGGTGTTCCGGTGGTTGAGGAGACCCTGGTGTAAAAGTGCATGGGTTATCTCCCTGTACAGCCTGCAATGTAATGTCAACATCAACGTCATTATGTGATTCAGTGTCACTTCCTGCAGAGTCATCTAACTGCTATGGGGTATATGATCCTGCCGTTAAACTTGCTGACTGTGTACAAATGTCCTCAGGCTGCCTCATTAATTTAATAGCATTATCATCATCAACATCCACTCTACTGTTAACTTCTTCCAGCTGTGCTGGTAAAGTGGAACTGCTACTTCCTGCTGCTGACCCTGTGAAGAATTAATTTTATTACATTAATACTGAGCCAATGAAGCATATTACTGGATGTTGTATAAAGAGTTGTGGTATTCACTTACCATCCACTCTCACTTCACTTTCATGCTTGGCAAAAAATGGGGGGGGGGTTCACCTGTTGATAATAAATGTCACTTGTTGCATGTAAACACTCTTGTCCACTAAAGAGATTCAGAAGGTGGAACATAGTGTAAAAAAAAAAAAAAAAACAGAAGCTCAGCAATCAAAATTTAATAAAAGCAAGGTTTAACAATAGAAATAAAAGCAAAGCTTTCGAGTCTATGGCTCTTTTTCAATGCATAACAGTTGTAAGACCATCTACAACTTTTAAATAATACAGCAACCAATCAGAACAGAAATTAGTCACATGACTCCAAGCTAATAAGCTTCATGAAATAATTCACTAAAAAAACTTTTATTAAATTTTGAACGTTGAACTCCTGTTTTTTCTTTTGTTTGTGTTACATGTAAGCAGTTACCCTCTGCAGTCATCCTGCTAACATGAAAATGGCATGGTAGATGCACTAAACTTCCATAACATGCGTCTGTGGATGCTGTTGAGGTGGGTGGTTGCCAGCATCCCTACTACCTCTAATTATGCCCAAGTCATCCTCATCAGTGTCGTAGTTATCTCCCCATACAGACAGCATGTTTTTTTCATCAAGTGTTAAAGGGATAAGTTTAGGAGTTTCCCCACTAGAAATGCTGCAGACAACTTGCATTCTGTCTTGCCTTTGCTCTGGCATGTCCTACCATTTTGTTGGCCTTTATTGTACTGTGTCAATGAGAAATTCCTACGTCCAAAAGCATTTATGCCCACATCACTTGGTTCCACACCTTTGCTCTCTCCCCTTTTCCAAAAACATGTTTGGCATTTGTCTTTAGGGCCCTCATGAGGATGCTGTTCTCATCAGGTCTGAAATTGTCTTTTCCTGTCTTTATCCCTGATGCTGCATCATGCTTTAATATGGAACAACATATATGAGCAACCTTAATGAAATGTGATTTAACAAAACAAAATACTCTCATCACCCCTGCAATAAAGGACATGAAAACATGTTTAAAATCCTTATAAATACATCCCTTTTTAAACTATGAGTGCAGTACCATAAGGAAAGAGTTCTTAAAATTCCTGACAGTCTTAGTATAGTACAACAAACAATTTCATCATATCAATGTAGTGAAGCAGAAATCAACTGATCAACAACTTCCTCAGATTTTGTATAGCGATCCTGTGCATCATGATCCAGAAATGACAACATTGGTCTGCTCATAGGGGTGTGCCATCTATATTTAATTAGCTTGTGTATTTGTTTTCATAAAGGAACTAAGCATGACTTCAGTTCATCTACTGTTCTCCATGGCTGTGGCAACAATCCTTTGTGTGTGTTAATACTTTCTGTATTATACCAATACCATTTTTGCATTCAATGAGTGTCCACAAATACATACTCTGGTATTGCAGAGGAACCATCTAAAGTGGGTATACACACCAGTGTCATCCACAAAGCTGGCGAGACAAAGGATGTGTACATTTGTCTTGAGTTATGAGACTTAAATACTGAGCAGGAAAGGACCTAGTACAGAATCCTGAGGTATGGACCTGGTCACTGTACCCTAGCTAGAGGTGAACACACTTCAAATATCTGTCCTGTATGAGATCCATCTGTCTACCCATTTGGTGAACTGGTGTGTATGCCTACTTGAGACAGTTCCTCTGTAATACCGGAGTGTGAATGTATGTCAATTGCTTTGGCCAGGTTAAGTTATGCTGAGTGATAATCTTTCATCATGCATGCTCTAGATGACCTTCTTGAAGATGTCAAACAGATATGACAGGCATGATGTAGCCTTAACAAATCAAACAATGGTTCGGTACATGGTAGGAAGATTACCCGTGACCATTTTGATAAGGTCCATGATGGCTGTTTTGTCTGCCACACAGAAGATGAGAGACAGGAGTATGGATCTATAAGGTTGTCCTTGCATTAGGTGACGGTCCCCCCCCACATAGAGGTAGATGACTGTTGCTGTACACCCTTCTGCATGAATGTAGGCTGTCTGGAGGCTATCAACTAGATATCTGAATGTGTCTGCTAGGTCAGGTTTGGAGTCATGATTTAAGCAACCTGGGATGTTGTGAGGGCCCATTGATTCTGTGTTTTAGCCTTAGAGTGTGCATAGATGAGCCACTCTCCTGAAAAGATACACTGAAAATAATTGTCTGCATGTTTTCTTTGGCTGATGGCCAGTAATGATGGGGGGGGGGGTGTAAGACAAACTGACAGTTGCTGATTGTCTATTTTATCAGGCTGAGTATGGCTGGTGACATCCAGAAACAGCTCTGCGCTTAGTTGTGTATTCCCCTTAACATTTCATACTTATTTCAAGAAATGATTGGTGAAAAAAAATATTTATAAATACATCCTCGATTATGCATTACGGCAACACAGTGGTACTGTTCACACAGTCATAAAACTCGAATAATGTCATATATTACATCAATCGCATAACATATGCCTATATGTGCATTATGTAAAAGCTGTGTTTGAGTGGCCAGATGCCATACAAGGACACTTTCCAAATGAGTCGGCTGTGGCTCATCCAGAACATTTACTGATACAAATGCTGATAGTCACACAATGGTGCTGCTGACCACTACAATAAATAGTGACACAATTGTGCATACAACTAATTCTGCAAGGTAGTAATTGACTCAAAACATGTGATATTTTTGTGTATATCACTGAATTATAATATGTGGATGAAACAAGACTTATGTGCCCATATAATCAGTATGACATTATATTAATGTATGTCACAGAGTATTTAATGATGGCAGGTATACATATGCACACCTGTGTCATACTGCAAGTGTCAATGTGATGGTTTAATGAGAACTGTGTAGAATGTCTATCTGCTCCACTACAAAAACACTTGCCTTACTAAGTCAACAACATACTTATCATTTCATGTTAACAGTTCTCAGAAGGCATATAACTATAGCTGTTGTAGAAGGAACATGTAATGACATGGTAGCAGCAGCCATCAATATGTTACATGCCATTACAGATTGCATTACACTCTGGTAAGCCCATTGTACATACACACCTTAACATAGCATGTGAAATGATCATATGGTCATAGATAATTACTTAGCTAATGGCCAACATCACATAAAACCCTAGACATTGTTATGACATTTACAGCTAACTCCCTATATCTATATGATGGAATATAGTAAGGCTATGTGCATATTTTGTGTAAGTGGCCAGAGGGAAATAGGGGATGTTGGATGCATGGGGCTACGTGAAAGGATCTCCTAACTGGTATTGAAATTAAATATGATTCATACAATCAAATAATTACCATAATATACAACCAACCAGACACACACCTACACCACACACACAGCAGTAGACTGGGTCTGATTTGAACATTACGACTTTAGGTGCTGAAGGTGAATTCCATACAATGTAACAGTCAGTAGCCCTTCCAAATACATCTGACTTTAACAGTGTCACTTTGCACATTATGGAATATTATAGCATCATTGAATGCTGAAAGAAAACATTGAAAATAGTGTCTAACATGGATTTGGAGTCACATCTTTGTGTAAAATATTCTAAAAAAATATCTGCATGGATACACACTCAAGCTGTTTGATTAGAACCCCAATATATCTAGTTATAGGAACTGGAGTACACAGTACTTAATGTAACTGCCACAGCACATGTTTGACTTGAATAATGTGAGAGTGCACTTTAGACAGGATATCATCATCAGTGTATGTTACAAGAAAATGTTGGAGGAGTGTCTGACAGCTGTGGACTCACATGCCATTCTAAAAAGGTCACTAGAACAATTTTTGAGTGAGCAGACATACACTAGTTAACTGTAGTGAAACTAGAACCCATAACTATCTAGAGAACACAGTATTTAACACAAGTGCCACAGCACAATTCTGACTGCTATGGTGTCAAAGAAAACTTTATATCTAATGACATCAGCAGTATATATTTGTAAGAAGAAGATGGTAGCAGGAGTATCCCACATGCTGTTCTAAATGGGTGTCTTGGATGAGAATTAACTAAAAAGAAACACACACGCAAGTTAATTGTAGGGAGACTAGAACCCCTAACTAAGTATTTACAGAACACAGCAGTACTTAACATAAGCCTGGCTTTTATGGTGTTGAACATCACTTTATAGCTGATGACATCAGCAGTGTATGTTTGTGAGAAGAAGATGGCGGTAAGAGTTTTCATATGCTGTTCTCAAAGGGTCTCTCAAAGAATTAACTGAACAAAAGCACACACAC
The DNA here is from genome assembly GCF_019279795.1 of Protopterus annectens. NCBI lineage: Eukaryota > Metazoa > Chordata > Ceratodontiformes > Protopteridae > Protopterus > Protopterus annectens. The sequence goes on along the minus strand of NC_056731.1, from coordinate 1,430,734,543 downwards.
AAATTGACTGCAGTGAGATTAGAACTCCTATTCAACTAATTTCACAAGCTAGAGAACTCAGTATTTAATGCAAGTCCCACAGTACATGCTTGACATTTACACTGCTGCTAGACAATTTATATTGGATGGCATCAGCAATGGTTGTTTGTAAGAAGATGGTGAGAGGCCTGTATGAAATAGCTGGGTAGGCATGTACAACTGTCAAGATATTAGTTCTGCATGGGACTGGATTGATGACAGCAGGATACAGACTGATGTCTGTCTGACTATGCATACACACTTATATGTAGAGACACACACACATAATGTTGTCTGCGGTTGTAATTTAACCCACATGTATGTAGTATTGTTGACATCCACAGGACACAGTAGTTAATAGGAGGTTACTAGGCTATTGGTCCTATGGTCTTTTCAAGCCAAGCCATGTAATACCCCTGTTCCCTAATTGATCATTTTTAGATGGTTCCCTAATTGACCATTGTTCAATGGTTTGATTATTTGCAGAGCAAATCTATGATCAGCACTGGCTGTCCCTTTCAATGAGGGCATAGGTGCCACCCCAGGTGTGAGTTTATGGTCTCCCATCCAGTTGTTCAGGTTCCACTTAAATAGGGTCATTGAGGAGCTCTGCTTAACGTGAATTGGGAGTTTGCCTTCCAGAGTAGCAACAGTCTCTGGGACACATATCTGTCTCTCTAGCATGTTTCATTTAAGTCACAAGCTAGGTTGAGATCACTGGGGTGAGTAACTTTTGGCCCATTTGATTTGCAGACATATAGCATTTCCATTAGGGCAGGGTCAGAGACTGCTCTGTAGGCCAGGCAAAAGTCACCTGTCAGCAGCCTGTAGGACACAGAGTACAGTGACAGGGCTTTTAATTTTTCCATGTAGGTCATGTTTTGGAGTCCCTGAATTCTCTTGGTCAGGAACCTCTGTGGTCTTCCCAGCTGCTGCAGGTGTCTGGTGAGGTACGTGCAAAAGAGAGTGTTGTACTCTATTAGTGGTGTGATGAGGATGGAGTACAGAAGAGTTATAACATCCTTGGTCTTGGTAGTGATGCCCTTATGTATGAGGTGTACAATGTAAAAGGCTTTCTTTACCACTGTGGACACATATGGATTGAAGTTTAGATTACTATCAACATTTGCATTCCCAAATCACACTTCCTTGGGTTCAAGCTTGGGGGGGGTGCTGTCTCTATTGTAATTTGCAGGGGCTATCTCTTTGCTAAAGGGGACAATGAGGCACTTTTTTTGCATTTAGTTTTAGACCATGGCCTTGGCACCAGTCATTTGTCTGTGTTAACTGCTCCAGTAATATGCTAATATCTTTAGGGGACTCAATGATTACTCCCATTTTGCAATCATCTGCGAACCTGGTAAACCACAGGCCATCTGCTTCTACCTAGACTTCCAAGAAATAAATTCCAAACAGTAGAGGCCCAACACAGAACCTTGTGGTACCCCACTGGTAACTGCTCTACTGGTAGAGGTGGAATCCCCAGCTTTGACAGTATGGGTTCTGTCATGAGCCAGTTAGCTACACATCTAGTGACATATGGGTTAAACTCCAGCTGGGGGAGTTTCTCAATGATGCCTGAATGGCAGATTGTGTCAAAAGACTTGGCTAAGTCAAGATAGGCAGTCTGTACTTCTTTGTTTTTGTCCAGGGCTTTGGTAACATTCTTGAAGAAGTCCACCAGGTTTAGTAGGCATGATCTACCCCTAACAAAGACAAACTGGGTCGGGTCAAGAGCTTGAAATTTGCCTATGTCCTTGTTGATAAGGTCCATGATGATTCTTTCTATGGCTTTGCAGATGAGGCTGGTCAGGCTTATGGGTCTATAGTTCCCAGGGTCAGTTGATGGACACCATTTGTGCAAGGGGATTAAAGTTGCTGTTCTCCACTCTGCTGGAACAAAGCCAGTGCTCTGGCTATGGTTTAACAAAGTGCCAAGTGGATCTACTAGGTCACATTTTAGGTTGTTTGGTAAGCAGTCTTGGATGTTATCTGGTTCCATAAATGCTGTGTTTCTGACATTGTAGACCTGCTCATTGGAGATACTGGGGAGGCCACGGGTGTCAGGTATACTTTGGGGTATGACTGGTCAGGACAGAGGGCTGAGGTTTGCATCAAATCTATCAGCTGACAGGTTGGCAATTTCTGCATGGTCAGTGTCAGTGGTACCATCCACTATGAGTTTAGCACATAGCTGGGTATTCCCTTTCAGATTTTGGATTTAGCTAAAGAATGCCTTATGATTGCCTTAGCTACAGAAGCTAATTTAGCCTCATAACTAGCTGCAGATGACTTTACCAAATATCTGATTTGCCTTGTTCAAGCTGTGGAGGGTTTTCTTTCTCTGCTGAATAAGTTCCCTCTTGTTCTTAGATATTAGTTTCTTCCTCTTGTTATATAACCTTTTTATACTCAAGGTCCACAACGGTGGCTTGTTTTTATGGGTGGGATTGGTTTTGATCCTGTCAGGTACAGCAGAGTCAGCATGGTGGTGTAAGTGGTTATACAGGGCATTTTCTCTGCATAGGAATCATTTTTGGTTGTGTTAGCAGGGGGTTTGAAGCAGTACAAACCATTGCTTAGTAGGCTATAGTTTATGTTGGAGAAGTTTCTCATTTTTATTGCTCCTGTGGAGGTATAAGTTTTTATTGTCGCTTCGAACAAGACAGATTTATGGTCTGACCTTACCAGGGAGGGCAGAACACAGGGAGTATTGCAGTGACCCCACCCCCGATATTGATGAGTACTAAGTGCACAACATTTCAGCCCCTTGTGTGGGTGCAGACTTACTGTTCCAGAGCATTTGTATTAACAAAGTCCGGGAACCTCAGTGTGATCCAGCTTGTGTTTGTGTACATCTCCCACTTGATAGAAAGACAGCTGAAATATCTTATGACCAAGGTGTTTGGTTATATAGTGAGTGACTCAAGCAAGTCCAGGTGGGTGGTGTGCTTCTCCTGGTTCATGGTCAGGGACCTGTAGCTACTAATGATGTGGTAGGATGTTTTACCTATAGTTGTTTGAACCTGGAGTAGTCAAGAATGTCGTACTGTTTAACCAGTCTTGAGGTATATTTGGATTTAATGAATATGGATACAGTCCACATTTGGTTCTTTCAAGCTCGTTTTGAGGTCTGAACTTGTGGAAGGCATTGTAGCCTCATCTGGCCAGGGTGATCTTGGCAGCCCTGAACCAAGTCTCAGTGACTGCACAGATGTCAGCATCTTCCAAGGTGAAGAGAGCTTCCAGAGACTGCAGTTTCCTGGTTAAACTCCTAGCATTAAGCAGCATAACCTTCAGTTTATCTGTAGTGGATTTTTTTATGTTGAAAGTTTTATTGTTTTGGTATTGCTTAAAAAAGGCACTATGTGGGAGATAAGTGTCTTTATCAGTATATGAAAGCCTACAAGAGACAGGTGAAGACCATCTCTGGCAAAGCAGCATGGCCTGTTGACCATGTCTTCCCAGGATGACAGATACTGGATCCTCCTGGCTTGACACCAGAAGCTAAGCCAATTGTTGAAGTCAATCATTTGTTGTTTCTATTGTGGCATCATCCTGAGTAAAGACAGAATGCTGCTTAGGGCTAGGGACATACCTGCCTGGGACACATAATCTGAGAGTTCAGTCATGTCTCTTTTCATACAGATCAGGAAGGTATATCAAGTCATTCACCCCAGCATGTACTATGACAGAGTTGTAACGGAAATTGTCAAGTGACTTGAGTGTGTACATGATTTGATGGATTCTGACACCTGACAGGCAGCTGACCGTGACCTTCTCCTTGTCCAGCCTGGTGAGATTGACATCTGTGTGTCTCACTATGGAATCTCATATGGCCAGGACATTTGGTTTTGAGGTGTTCTACCTTAGGAGCTTATTTGCTAAGACACTGGTATCTGTTATGTGTAGTAGATTTTGGTCATGCTCTAGTATGTGTGAGTTCTTTGCTCTTAGGAGGTCTCTGGTCTTTTGGTAGGAGTACCTCCACATCTGTGAGTTTATGTGTTGTGGCTTTATCTTGTGTGGGAGGAGAGATGTGTGTGCTGACAACGTGTCTGATGTCTTGTTTATTGTTACATGATAGGATTGATTCCAGTTTCATAGTGTAGTTATATCTCTCACATGCTGTATTTGTTTGCTGTAGGAGCAAATGGTTGGTTGTCAGTATACATGAGACAGTTACTACATTGCCTCAGAATGTCCATGTCAATCAGATTGGTTGGAGAAATTTTGGGGCACTGACTGTCCATTATAGCAGGTTAAACCATAAGTACTGTTAGGGGGTCGGCAAGTTAGACCAGCTTTTGCTCTAGGGTTAGCAAGGGGACTTATTCTATTGAGGATTAGGGATTAAAAAGTGTGGTAATGCTGCTAATGATTGCATCATCCCTGAATTATGTTTTTGACTTGCCATAGTGGTCTTTATATATGATGGCGTCATCATAATATGATGTGAGTAATATATCCTATTATTAGAGTGATGTGCAATGTGTGGATTTTGTATTTCCTATTGTTTCCAATGTGGAGGTATATGTTAAAGACAGCTTCTCATACTAGATTAATAAAAAAAGTTGTCAAGAATGCATGTAGCAGAATTGAGACATATGCAGCTGTTTCTCAGTATGTTGTATACATTACACAGTTATTGACTTACACGGACACACAAATGTTTTGTGATCAGCATGGATGTAACTACGTATGTACTTATGTTCATATTTGTGAAGAACTGATTTCCACATTAATACATGTAGAATACAATCTTAATGTATATTGTTTGCTCTTTTTAATTTCTCCAAGTGTTTTGGGTTTCTAATAGCATGACAGGAATGGACCCCATGGAAATCCTCTAATAAAGTTAGGAGTTGTGCCAGATATAGGAGTCATGGTAACTGCCTGGGTTGCCAGCACACACATTCAGGATGATTCCCTTAGCATTACACATTATCTGGCAGTTAACAGAGTGGAAGCCCTTTCTGCTTTAGTACACCCTTTCTTATTTCCCGGGTGGTGCTTTGATTTCAATGTATGTGTAGTCTACGGTACCTATGACTTCAGGGAAGTGTGCTACAGAAATCATGCATAGTTGTAGCTCTGTCCTGGGGTGTATGAGGAAACTATATGTAATCACTGTCAAGTTGTGGCATAGCATTCAGGAATTGATGCAGGATCCTCGATCCTGAAGCCTGTGACACCACTAGCATATCCCCTGTTAGCCTCTTGAAGGTTGCTGTAGTTAATATTCTAAGTACTACACATACCTTAGTCTCCACAGTTATTGGTTCCCCTCACTTCTCTCTTGCTCTCAGTTGTGGACGACAGAGGTTGCAGAGTTCCTGTAGTGTGTCTCTATCCACCCCGTAGCACTCTTCAATTTCCATATCATGCAGACAATGGAAAGTTAAACAGGATCTAAACACCATTTTCCTTCATGGCCATGGTCTAGTAACAGCAATAGCAGCAGCATAGACTTGAGCTCCTAACATTATTTTTGTGTATACTAGTTTCATTTCCATGGCTGTATTCCAACAGGTTCTAGAATTCACAGGGAAAATCTACATGGAGTCTACATGATTGCTTTATAGCTTCTTGAAGAGCTCCTCCATTTTGGATTAGTTAATTAGCATACAGTTCAGCTGCTTATGCTGTAATTAGCATGCCATATGTTCATAGGTTCATAGGTAGGTACTAGGCTATCAGCCCAAGGGCCTATGTAAGCCTAGCCAACAAGGTTCCCTGGCTTATGCCACCCAAGAAAGTTATTTTCTTGTGCCACTGTCGAGCAGAGACGCAGAAGTGATCCCCGAAGTGTATTTCCTATTTCCCATCCACTCATCAAGATTTTTCTTGAAGAGTGCTAATGAAGAACTTTGCTTGACATAGATGGGTAGCCTGTTCCAGAGTATATTAAGTCTCTGGGACAGGGATCTATCCCTCCAACATGTCCTGTTTATTGTGGTGACAAGGTTTAGGTCCCTAGAGCGTGTAGCTCGGAGGGATTGGTATTTCTTTAGGTGTAGCAACAGCTCTGGGTTTGACATAGCTTTATATGTTAGGTAGAGATCACCTCGGAGTAGGCAATATGCTATGGAGTAAAGCTGGACTTTTTTGTGGTGGTCAGTGTAGGGCATTTGTTTGAGGCCAGTATCCTCTTTGTGAGGTACTTCTGTGGCCTTTCCAGCTGCCGCAGATGTCTTGTGAGGTACATTCCAGAAGGGGCATTGTACTCTATAATGGGTCTAATGAGTGTCGAGTAGAGGGGAACAATGACCTCTTTTTTCCTGGATGAGAACCCTTTTATGATGAGGTGTGCCACATAGAAGGACTTCCTGACTACTGTGGCAATGTGACTATAAAAGGAAAGACTACTGTCCACCTGGGTCCCAATGTCTCTTATCACACATTTGGTGTTAAGTAGATTGCTGCCTATGTGGTAGTTCATGGGTACAGAGGTTTTACCAAAGGGGATGACACTGCACTTTTTGGCATTGAGCTTGAGGCCATGGCTCTGACACCAGGCATCTGTCTCAGCGTGGCCCTTCTGTAGGATGTCCAAATCATTTGGAGACTTGACTATGGCTCCTAGTTTGCAGTCATCTGCGAACTTCGTTAGCCAGTAGCCTTCTGTGTTAGCCTGTACTTCAGAGAAGCAGATACCAAACAGGAGAAGTCCCAGGACAGAACCCTGTGGTACTCCACTTGTCACTGCTTTGAGGTCAAATTTGGAGTCTGCAACTTTTACAGTGTGGGTTCTGTCAGTGAGCCAGTTGGCAACCCATCTTGTCATATAGGGATTTATACCTACTTTAGTGAGTTTAGCTATAGTTTCAGAATGGGGGATGGTGTTGAAAGCCTTGGCTAGGTCAAGATAGGCTGTGTGAACCACCTTACCCTCATCTACAGCTTTGGTGACTGCCTCAAAGAAGTCAATCAGGTTCAGGAGGCATGATCTGCCTTTCACAAATCTGTACTGGGTGGGATCCAGAGTTTAAAGGTTACCAATGTCTTTGTTTATGCGTTCCATGATGATATGTTCCATGGCCTTGCAGACTAGGCACGTCAGGCTAATAGGTCGATAGTTCCCGGGATCAGTGGTGGCTCCCCCTTTGTGGAGTGGGATAACTGTTGCTGTGTGCCTTTCAGTGGGAACAAAGCCTGATGTGAGGCTATTATTGAACATGGTGCTTAAGTGGGGAGCCAGTTTGTTCTGAAGTTCATGTAAAATGCAGCCTGGGATGTTGTCCCGTCCCATGGATGCTGTGTTTTTGGCTTTAGAGAATGCATCTTTTACCTGCATAGTTGTGATTGAAGGGACTCTTCATTCTTCCTGTATAGATATGGGCCCTTTAGGGGGTGAGGGGGTAGTAAAGTTAGCAGTGAACCTATCTGCCCGGATGTTGGCAATATCAGTTGGTTCTGTAATTTTCATGCCTTTGTGCTGTAACTCAGAGCAGATCTCGGTGTTTCCATTGAGATTTTTGACATAGCTATAGAATGCTTTGTGGTTGTCCTTAGAATTAGTGGCGATTTTGTATTTTGTTTTCGTAGCTAGCTTTGGAGGCTCTTATAAGGGATATCAGCTTCTTACTGAGGCTGACCAGGGAGCTCCTCCACTCATGGGATTTTACTCTCTTTTGCAACAGTTTCTTCCTGCTGTTGTACAGTTTTTTTATGGCAGGGGACCACCAAATTGGCTTCTTTTTTTGGAGGATAGTGTCTTGGTTCTGTTTGGGATAGCACGATCCATGCACTTGTGTAAGTGCTTATAGAGTGCATTTGTGTAGGATTCAGCAGTTGTAACTGTATTGTCCATCTGCATGGGTGTCATGAAGTTCACCACTTCTGTCTTAAGAAGCATGAAGCTGGTTATGGAGAAATTTTTTACTGTGGTTTCCTTAATGGGGGGTGGGGGCGGGATGTGGATATTAATGATGATTAGCTTATGGTCGGATCGGACCAACGAGGAGTTGACTTCAGGTGTGGAACACCGGTCACTCATGTTGGTAATGACTAGGTCTAGGATATTGTTGCCCCTGGTGGGGGTGTGGATAATTTGATCCAGGGCATTGGAGTTTATGAATTCCAGAAAGCGTTGAGCTAAGGAGTTGGTACACGAGTAGTTTTCCCATTTAATGGTGGAGTAGTTGAAGTTGCCTATTATTAGGGTGTTTGGTTGAACCCTAATATTTTCCAGTACATCAAGAAAAGAGGAGTGGGAGTCCTGGGGCATGGTGGGGGATCTGTAGCAAGCTACAATTTGGATTGCAGTTTTGCCTAGAGTTAGTTGCACTTGGATAACCTCGGATGCATTATGCTGAGCAATTAGCCTGGAGGTGTGGATATCCTTAATGAATATGGACACACCTCCACCTTTGGTGTTTTGGTCCAGGTTACATGGCCGAAAAGTGTGGTAAGAGTTATAGCCCTGTAGTGCAGGGGTGCTCTCTGGAGCCTTGAACCAGGTCTCAGTCACTGCACAGATATCAATGTTCTCCATTTTAAGGAGTGCCTCGAGTGAGTGCATTTTAAGATTTAGACTTCTAATATTTTGTAGCATTACCCTCAGTTTTTGCTTGCCTGTTCCTGTTACATGGTGAATTTGTTATTTGAACCTTGCCTATAAAGGCACTATAGGGGCAGCAAGAGCCTTAGCCAGTAACCGGAATCCCAGGGGCGACAGGTGCAGGCCATCTGTGCCAAAGCATCATGGTCTGTCGACCATGTCATCCCAAGCAGACAGATACTGGATCCCCTTAGAATGACACCAGAAACTTAGCCAATTGTTGAAGTCAATCATTTTGCCCTTGTACTGCATTATCATTTGGGGCAATGGCAGGATGCTACTCAGGGCTAGGGTCATACCTGCCTGGGCTACAAGATCGGAGAGCTCTTCCATGTCTCTTTTCATGTAGTCCAGGGAGGTACGTCTCAGGTCATTCACACCAACATGGACAATGACAGAGTCATATTTGTACTTGTTGTGGAGTAACCTGAGTGCGTGGGTTATGTGGCGGATCCTTGCACCCGACAGGCAGCTGACAGTAACCTTGTTCTTGTTTAGCCTGGTGAGTGGGACATCAGTGTGCCTGAATATAGAGTCACCTTTGACTAGTGTGTTGGGTACGTTGTTTTGCCTTATTGGCTGTGGTTGAGTGGCACACTGAGTCTGTGGGCTATGTGTCATTTGGGTTGTGTTGGGGGATGGAGGTTGCTTGCGTTTCTGCTTTGGAGGTCTCTGTTGCTTAGACAGATTATTACTGAGAGCTTCCATGAATGTTTTTGTGTTACTATGTGTGGATTTTGGTGGTGTAGCTTTAGTGAGACTATGTGATGAATGTGGTGTGGTGCAAATGTTTACCTTCTCCTCATGACTTTCAAGTTCTGTCTTGGTTGGAGAGAGCTTTACCTCCACTTTGGCTAGATAAGTGCATCTCTTACAGGTTGTAGTGTTGGGTGGTAGGAGGAGAAGATTGTCTGTGTACATGAGGCAATTTCTACATTGCTTCAAGATGCCCAGATTCATCAGATAGACAGGAGAGAACACTGGGAGCTGACCATTGGACATGCCTGAATAAAAAACTATTTTCCTCTAGATAAGTTAGGAAAGTGAGTACAAGAGCCGTTTTTCTCTAAGCAAGTGACAAAAGTAAGTACAAGAACTGTTTTCCTCTGGGTAATGAGGAAGATTGAGTGCTATAGTAATTAGTAGCTTATTTAGTGCTTACAAGTTCTGAACAAGTGCTGAGCATGAATATGCAAATTTAAGTGCTAAAACTAAGAATCTGTATCTGCACTAGATGAGTTACAGGACATAAAAAAGTGCAAATGCAGGCTTTCAAATCAGAAAGTTGAGAGAGATGGAAGAGACTGCCCAAATGGCCAATAACTACAATTTCTGGGCCAGAACCACTCCTTATGTGGTAGACAGGTTACCTAGTGCTTACCACTCCCACTGATAAGCTAGAAGGCTTCCCTCCAACACAGAAAGGCTTGGGGGGCTCAGAAGCTTTAGGAAAGGTAGGAAACAGTCTTACATTTTTTTTTACAGAAAAGTAGCAAAAATAATAGTAAAAACAATTCACATGCAGTGCAAGCTAGCACACTTGAGTATGTAGCAATATTAGACCAAACACAGTTTAAAAAATGCAATTAAATTAAAAAGGAATAAAAGCAATTGCAGAAAGAGTTTATTAGGTAGAATGTGGTAAAGAGATAGGACTGGGGGAGTGCCCCAGATCAAATCTACAGTGGGGCTGGCAACTGCAAAAGCCACCAAATTTAAACTACAAACCAAAAATAGGGAGGGTGGGTGGAACAAAACAGTTTCAACAGATATCTAAGCAACAATTAACAAACTCTATAACCCAAAAAATATACTCAGCTCTTGTATATTTGCAGATAGTCTGGAAGGCAGTCTCTCAGAACACAGGTTCCAGCCATGATGTTTACCTTGTTTCTGTGGCTCTATATGGTGTGTAGAACTGCTTACTGAATGCAAACTGGAGTGCTACCACTGATGCGCACATGGTCTTACTACACTATGTAGGCTTTAATGAATCCACACCTACATCTTTTTATTAGTAGATCTGCACACAATGAAATATTCAGTGACCACTTACCACACATTACCAATGTAAATAACACTGTCATGGATGCTCAGATTTAAGAAATGGCAATGGATATTTTGATTTCCTGCCATTGCTAGTACTGTTGTTACCAACAACAATCAACAATTGCAAGTAACATTGACTTCATTTTGGAAAAAAATAAGTTCCATGAAGGTGACGGTACCAATGCATTCCAAGCCCCACCCTAAGCTGGAAGTGGTAACTACCCAGATGCTTACACTAAAGCCCTGTACAATCACTTGTATAAGTGTATAAGCTTGGCTGCTCCAGAAAGAATCAAAGCTAGAGCTCCAAGTAAAAACCAAGCTGCCATGATGGACATCCAGTATCAACAAACTACAATAAACACTAAAAGTTGCTGTCCAAGAAAACAAAGGCAAGGCCCCAACAATGGAAAAGCACCCTCTTAACCCTCAACAGGCAAATAAGACAACTTGTCAAATCCTCTAAGGGCTCCTTTAAGAGATACTTAGCAAGTATGTCCAATGATAACTCTAATGCCTTTTACAGCTACATACAGAGCCTAAAAGGTAGGACCTAAGCATGTGCAGAACTATTGACCAATAGTATAAGACACAATGGCCACACAGATATAGCAAACCTGCTAGTGGATAGGTTTGGTGAAAATTTCACTCACTTATCTCCTCCTAACTTATCACAAATTTTCCTCCAAACTCCCTCCAACCCTACATATCTGAAGAGCAGGTCCTCAAAATCTTGCCCAAGGCAAAAACTGCAGCCTCTGTGGGACCAGATGGCATCCCAGTCTTTCTTTTAAATAGGGTAAAACATGAACTAGCTTCACCATTAAGCACCCTTTTTAATCATAGCCTAAACACAGGTTTTGTTGCTGTGGAATGGAGAACAGCAGCAGCTATTCCCTCCACAAAGATGGCCAAGCAATAACTATCCACTTCTTCATCAGTGAAAAATGAAAATATGTACAGAATAGCAACTGGATTTGCACTGTTATCTCAATAAAGAGGGTTGGCAATCATGTTGTATAGCTGATGGAATTGAATTAAGCATGTCAAGAAGACACATTTGTGAAGTTGAGAGTTATGCATGGGATAATATTTTTTGTGGGACAAGTGCCCATTTTTTTTACTTCAGTAAGAAAGGACTGTTGGGTAAGGGACATAGGTATTTCTGTGATAGGTAAATAGGGTAGGTGAGAAAGCAGATGCAAAAAAAATCAGGACAAACAAGACAAGACACAGGGAAGGTGATGGACATGATAGGTTGGAGGACACCATGACTGGGGTTAAGGAGAGGGACAACAGATGACCATGCCCATCAGACATGGTGACAGTGAGAATCTAGTCCTCACCCACAGGACTGTCATCACTGTCCCCTTAATCCACTGGCTGTTGGAGTACTTGACCTCTTCTCCTACAGATAAGAGAGAGCAGCCTCTACATCCAACATAGTTGTGCACCAATAGTGCTCTGTATGACCCTACATACCAATACTGGTGTCTCCTGGCAGGTTATAAAATCACCACCTCCACCAGTACTCCCAGTGGGTGCCACAGCACCAGCTGCCGGGTTAGTGCTACCTGATGTGGAGGGCCTTGGTAGACCAGGGGCAGCAGAGGCAGTGCTGCCAAGTTGGGTCCCAGATGTGCTAGGCATTGGTGCATGAGCCTGTGGAATGGGGCCAGGCTGAGCCATGGGGGTTGGCTTACCTTCCTTTGCTGTAAAACTTTGGATGATATCTCAGAGATGGATGACATGGAAATGTTTTGGCAACACATAGGAAAAAAAAGAGATATAAGGGTTGGGGTAAAAGAAAAAAAGAGATATAATTAGTAACATTATCATTATCACATTAATAAAGTATTTTATCTTTACTTTTACAGTTAAGTATACTTAACAACTGCAAACTATCATATAAATAAGGATGGCTCAAAGTAATCGTTGCAATGTGCATATATTATACACATATGCTTGGTCCAATTATACAGATTAAGTTAACAGCATAGCATTTATGCTACTTATGTTGAAATTAAATTATGTAATATTTTTAAAGGATTTTACTATATATTTGATACTTCTGATATTTGAACCCCCAATGTCTGACTAAAATATTAGACTTGACTCCTACAGTTGGCTTGTGTTACAGACTGAAGCATGCATGCTTGCTTTTACAGTTAAGATATGCATGCTTTCTTTGCTACAACTGTGTAGAAAAGTAATTCTTTAGCTAATAGTTTTGTTGTGCTGCATAAATACCCTTGCTTTCCTAAGTCTGTAAACAGATGCTCAGCATGGGCATCTCTGTTCACCATAATCTCTCAGGTTGGCTGTAGAGTAAAGAGAAGAGAACAAGAGAAGAGAATTATGCACACCAGACTTGCCTATATGCAGCTTTCTATCTACTATAAATTCTCTTTATCAGTATACTAACAAAACCTTGTGATGTCAGCAGTCACAAACTCATCCAGCCACTGGTTGAGTGTATCCTGCTTGTACCTTTTGAGATTATTATAGTGATGTCTACACAGTTCTCCAGTGCATGGAATGCACTAAAGACAGCCTTGGCCATACTATTCCATGTTTCTGACTTGTACTGGGAGGAGGTATAGTCCCACTGCAAGAGTCTTCAGCTGTGGTGCTTTAGAAGGAGTCCAATGAAAATTCTGGATTCCCCAACACCCCACCTATGTACCCTAAATTGGAAACCTTCCCTTCTACCACCATACATGTCCAACCAAGGGAAATAATTTCCCAACAATGTCTATCAAGCCATTTACTGTTCGCAAATCCAAAGAATGAGGCCAACCACTTTTTCACAATATTAAGTTGAGAGCAACAGTGTCAAACAGAGAGGAAAGTTGTTTTTGAAACTGAAAGGTTAATTAGACACTTGGAATTAATTTGAGGGTTGTTTGCTGCTGTAACTGTTAGGTGATTTAATTTTGCAGACATGTACTGGAACATACATTTTATGACCTGACACATTTTTTGGTGAATTTACATACTGGTAAAATTAATTTTTACAATGTGGGATTCAAGCTCAAACCGATGCATAAGAGACAAAACATTTTCTTCCACAGCAGTTATTTTTCATCCTTGCTTGAGAATAAGTGCTTCTCAGACATACTCATTATTTACATATAAATACACATGACAGACTGAGGGGTTAACCATGTATGTCTGTGACTTGACAAGGTCCCAGTTTTTACATCCCTATGTGCAAAACTATTAATAAAGTCTGAAGACCATTCAAGGCTGGAGAACATAATTATGATTGCAGAAACATGTTATTATACCCTCACACACACAAATAACTTATATGAGTTTATTAAAATTAAGTGTACAACCCTTAATTAAATTGGGAGTGTGTGATACATTTTTCATGTGAATTTTAAAATAAAGTAAAATGGAACAACAGTAAAAATATTTGGAATTTGCTATGTTAGAACCCAGGATCATCTGTATTATACCTTACACTTACACATGTTGCCACAGGAAGAGTTCCAACACAGGTGGATATTTTCAAATTTATTATTAATGTCTGCTTATTAGCCAATGCTCAATGCCGTATACCGTATTTGTGCAGTGTCGAACATACTTGATAGAATGTATCCATTTTAAAATTGTCTACTGTATGCTTCCTCTCTGCAGGTGTTGTAGACCTGCAGGTGTTGGGGAAGGTTGCTAACTACTGCACAATGCCATCTAGTGCATTTGCACAATGGAAAGCAAAAAATGCAACAATGTATCCTTTTTGAAATCAAGAATGTCTACATCATATCTGTAAGTATTCTGTCTGTTTCATCTGTGAGCTATTAGTTCAGGTTTGCATGATGGCAAGCAATGTGTAAACATGAGAAGTGTAGCTAAACTTCCTTTGTCTATGTGAATAGTGTTTTGTAGGTTTCATCCTTAAAAGACAAATGTGAGCCTTGAAATGTAATGTACAGATAGTGTATATACTGTGTGGATCATTGTGTTTAACAAATGTGCTACACATACACATGATTCACAGGGGTAGTTTATGTATTCATTATCATAGAAGTACATTACATGACATTTATTGTATGAATCTGTTTATATATATATATATATATATATATATATATATGTATATATATATATATATATATATATATATATACATATATATATATATATATATATGTGTATATATATATATATAGATAGATATGTATATGTATATGTATATATATATATATATATATATATATATATATATATAAACAGTACAAAATACATGTTAGTACATATGAAAGATTTTTACACATCTGGATTTGATCTCTCACACCAATGAACCTACAAAACACAGTAAGGGGGTCTTATCCCTCTTGACCACAGAGGTAGCTTTACAGCAGGAATGAAAAATCATTGTGCATACAAGCAAGTCCAAACTCATCCACAGCATTAACAAAACATATGGCACTTGTACACTTATGAATTGTTTGTACATGTGTTAATTTCAGATGTAGTGCAACGAGTGATCATACGACCACTTATGACTATTGTTTGAAGAAATGCAACTCAGTCTTAGCTTTGTATGGTGTTCATTCTTGTCTCATCTGAGCAGTAATCTGAGACATGCAGTCTGTAAGGCATTCTGTAACGTTGTCCTTAAAATGTTTTAGGATATTAAATGTTAATAATACACAATTGTCAAGAAATGAAAGGGAGGTTGGATGTTGAACAGAAACTGTGAAATGTGTGCTGATTACTTACATTTAAAACCTTTATATAATTACTTGTACACTTTGTAAGTCTAACTTGGCAGATACCCAATGGAGGTAAGGGAGTCTGAGTTGCTGTTGTGTTTCCCTTCTCCCTACCAGTAATCATTCACAGTTGCAATCCATTATCAATAGACACTAAGGGAGTGCCTGAACTATACTTACATCTGCTACATACAGGCAAGAATTTGGGATTCAGCAGTTCTAATGAGTTCACACCTCCTTTGCATCTTCACCATGCTCACAGGCCTGAATCTACACTATAAAAAGGTAACCATGTAGCTATGGAACCTGAAGTTGAGGAGACTTGTGTATCATAGGATCATAGGATGATAGGAACTTACTAGGCTAATGGCCCTAGGGCCCTTACAAGTCTAGCCAATTTCTACCCTTATTTCCATGATTAGCACCTAATGCCTGTGTCCAAGAGGGAAACAGGTGGAATCCCTGAAGTGAATTTATGATTATCCATCTAATTATCTAGATTGAGTTTGAAGAGGGCCAATGAGGTGCTCTGACATGAAGTGGGATTCTGTTCCAAAGGTGTGGATCTTCTGGGAGACAGATATGTCCATCCAGCAGGTTCTGTTAATGTCACATATCAGGTTAAGGTTTTTAGAGCAAGTAACCCATGTACCATTCTACTTTCAGATATGCGGCATTTCCAGTAAATCAGGGTCAGAGATTGCCTTATATGCAAGGCAGAGATTACATCTGAGCAGCCTGTATGAAATGGAATAAAATGACAGCGATTTCAGATGATCCACATAGGACAGATTCTGAAGACCTTGACTTTTCCTTGTGAGCAACCTTTGTGGTTTCTCCAATTGTGGCAGGTGCCAGGAAAGGTACATACAAAAAGGGCATTGTACTCAATTATTGGCCTGATGAGGGAATAGAACAGGAAGGTTATAAATTATTTTTTTTCTCGAGCCAATGCTCTTACTTATGAGATGACTGATATAGAATGTCCTTCTTACCACTGTGAAGACATGGTAATCAAAGGTAAAACTGCTGTCAACTTGTGTGCCCAGGTCTGTCACCACTGAGTGTGTACTTACGGTGTTACTATTGATGTGTTAGCAGGAACATCACTCTTACTGAAAGGGATGATAATACATTTTTTGCACTGAGTCTAAGGGCATGATATTGGCACCAATCATTTGTCTGTGTAAGACCCTCTTGTAGGATGTTGATATCATTTGGAGATTCTATGACCTCTCCCAGTTTGCAGCCATCAGCAATCTTTGTCAGCCACTGACCTTTAGTTTTTGTATGTACTTTGGAGAAATAGATTCCAAAAAGTAGAGGACCCAGGACTGATTTCTGTGAAACACCACTAGTTACAGTTCTGCTGTTGAAGGAGGATTCCCCTATTTTGACTATACATGTTTTATCAGTGAGCCAGTTAGTGACCCACCTAATGATATAGTGGTTGATACCTAGCTGGGTGAGTTTGTCAATGATGCCTGAGTTGGGGACAGTGTCAAATGTCTGTATGAACAGATTTCCCCTTGTCCAGGGCCTTGGTGACTGTCCCAAAGAAGTCCACCAGGTTTAACAGACATGATCTCTCTATGACAAATCCAAACTAAGTTCAAGTGATTTAATATTACCTATATCTTTATTGATAAGGTCCATGATGATTTGCTCCATGGCCTTGCAGATAAGGCTAGTCAGGCTAATAGGTCTATAATTCCAGGGGTCAGTGGAAGCACCACCTTTATGCAAGAGAACAATGGTGGCCATTTTCCATTCTGCTGGGACGAAGCTGGTGATTAGACTATGACTGAAAAGAGTACCCAGTGGTGCTGATAATTCTTGTTTGAGGACGTAGCTTGGGATGTTGTCAGATCCCATAGATGCTGTGTTTTTGGCCTTAGAGAGGGCCTTTATGATGTACTCTTTAGAGATACAAGGTAGGGGACAGGTGGCAGGGATTTCTTGGGATAGGTGTGGTGGGGACAAAGGAGTGAAGTTTTCACAGAATCTGTCAGCCAACAGGTTAGCTACATCTTCAGGCTCAGTATTTGTGGTATCATTAACTACCAGTTCAGCACAAATCTGGGCCTTTCCTTTTAGGTTAAGGACATAACTAAAGAATTTCTTACAGTTGTCCTTAGTTAAGGAAGCTAATTTTGATTCATAGTTTGCTTTGAAGGACTTCACAAGAAGTCTTATTTTCTTGTTTAAGATGAGGAGGGAATGTTTCCACTTTAGGGCTCACTCCCTCTTACTCTTAGAGAGCAATTTCTTCCTCTTGTTGTAAAGCCTTTTAATGGCAGTTGTCCAACATAAAGGCATGCTCTTCCTTGAGGAGCTTGTTTTGGTCCTATCAGGTATGGCTGAGTCAATGCAGTTATACAGATGTGTGTATAAAGCAATGGTGTAGAACTCTGCATGGTTGCCAATTCAATCTTGGGGGGGGGTGCAATGAAGCTATTTATACCAACCTGTAAGAAATTATAATCTGCTTTGAAGACATTTTTTAGTTTAATTGCTGCTGGGGGGTTTCAGGTGCAAAAATGACTTCAAATGAGACTGATTTGTGGTCAGATCTCAGCATGGAAGACCTAACAGTGGAGGTGCTACAGTGGTCCCCCATATATATGGATTTATCTGCACAGAAGACTACTGATCTTGATAAGGTATGATTGCATTTTTCAGTTAGATGCTGGATTTGCTCATATGTCACTAGGGGAAAAAAAAATATATATATATATATATATATATATATATGTGTGTGTGTGTGTGTGTGTGCGTGTGTGTGTGTGTGTGTGTGTGTGTGTGTGTGTGTGTATATATGTGTGTGTGTGTGTGTGTGTGTGTGTGTGTGTGTGTGTGTGTATAACACAGAATAGCAGATGCTACGTTCATCTGTATGCTCTTCTTAGAAGTTTACTGATGGCACAGGCATTTTTGTCAGGGCATTTTACTTTCTGAGATGCACAGCCCTATTACTTTCATCACAAGTGTTAATGGTACAGCTGGTTCTCTTTACACTCTTCTATTGTTATTTTAGTATAATGTAAATGTCCTATATTGTCAATGATACAGGGGTGTTAGCCTTCTAGGATGGCCAAAAGACACTTCTAGGGGACTGCTGGGCACAGGTAGAGGTGACAGGCAATTGCATAAAAATGACTGTTCTGTGGTAAATGTGTACACGTTTTTTGGACAGTTTGATAGCACTTCTAACAATTCACTGGTATGTTATTCCTTTGTTTGGTACAAAAATTTAATTTGCCTATTGTCTTGTGGGTGGTGGAACCAAGTTCCTTCTCTGTGTTAGCACAACCAAAATGTTTTTACAGAGGTGTGTTTTGCAGTTGTCATTCCTTGTTGTATATCAAACCTCAGTTTCTATATGACTGTGATATGTTACAATCACATAACCCATTTTTATATTTGAATTACTGAAAGTTTTTTTGTTTCTCCAGTGGGTAATACTGAAAAACTAATAATATGTGTTATATCTAAGCATGACTTTTATTTATGTGATATTTATGTGTAGTATCCTTTTTTTGTGTTTTATGTCATCTAGGACTATGGCACCCAAGCATCCCAATCACCCCAAACTCTCCTTCAGTAACTCAGAAAATGACATAATCGTCCAGATATTTCAGCAACATGGTGCCTTTCTGCTTGAGACAGGGCGTGAGGATAAGTCTGGAAGAATACAAATTTGGAATCAGATAGTGAATTATGTGAATGCTGTTGGGGACACAGCTGGACATATGAGCAGGTGCTTCATAGGGCCACTGACATGCTTTCATTGGCATGGAAGAGAGGAGCTGCAGTGGCCAGTAGACAGCTGACTACCGGGTGGACTGCTACAGAGCCACCACTGACACTAAACGAAGAGTTCCTGTTCACTGTCAAGGATCCAGAGAGCTCAGTGGAAAGAGCACAGCAGCATGTGATTGATGTTGGTGCTACTGTTTTAGGGAAGACAAGTCTGTCCCAGGAGAAGCTTCCAGGTAGGCTTACATATTTCTATTTTTAAATATTTCTTGTATAGTAAATATATATTGAAAGCAATAATTAAGTCGGTTTAATAATTTTTTTGGGGGGAGAGCTAGTTATAGATTAATGCAGTTAACAACACATTCTAGTTCATTACACATGGGCTCGGGGTGGATGTGTCATCCAAGTTTCAGTTAAATGTATTGTTAATGGACATATAAAGGCCAGAATTTTTCCCCTAATGTTATTGCTATTCTGATGATGGCATCCTTACATTTTTATTAACGTCTTCCAGGACCATCATTCCTAGCAAGTGTAGCATCATCTGCACATGGTAAGCCAAACATTTATATTTCAGTACTGAAGAGCATTTCACAGAAATATTCATTTATCCATGTGGGAGGAGGATGTCAGGACTGTTTCTGTATTGCTGTACCATCTGTGATAGTGGCACCAGTGTTAGTTTGTTAGCATATATTGAACTGTAGTAGTGTAGCTATTGATTTCTTTCCTGTGTTTTTTTGCTTATTATCACAGGTGATCCTAAAAATGGAAGTGTGGGACTCTTACCACCTGATGTCAGAGTATCAGCAGACTCTGATGATGATGTTGGCCAAACACAGGCATAGTTGCGGAGTGCAGAGATTGAATCTGACCTCGAGGTTGGCATGCAGCCATCCCCTGTAATTCCAGCAGACACAGACAGTAAGCCTATGCAAACTCATTCCAGTGAGCCCTCAGATATTGAACACCTGGTGGGTAAGATACTTGATCAGGGTAGTGTGGTTACTACGGCTTCAGTGCCTGTTGACCCTGGATGTAGCTAAATTGTGTCTGAGGTTCCATGCAGGAGGGGTGTTAGGAGTGCTCAGAAGAAGCCTGATGTCCATTCTCCAACTGATCCTGGTGTGGCTTTCTGTGCCTCTTGATGTATGTTTAGGGCCATCATGGAGGAACATATATTTTCCAATAAGACATCCAAGGAAAAGTTTAGGGTTGTAGATGTGGCACAGGCTGACATGCATGACTGCATGTACCGTGTTGCTGATTCAATGGGTTGGAAGAATGACACATTGCAATGGGTGGTGGCTGTGATACAACATCTGCTGGGAGGGGGACGGCATCCATGTGGGCATACATCAGCTACATCATCTCATGTTAGCCAACGTGGCAGTGCCTGATCATGCTCCTGTAGTGGCACTACTTTCCACTGCTCCATCAGTGGTTGAGGTATCCACACCCAGACATGGCAGGCCATTGGGATGTGGGCTTGAGCATACTCATGAGGAGAGGTCATCTAGCAGACATCAGTCATGTTCAGGTAGCAGCAGTGCATCTGACCATGGACATGGATGTGCCAGTGCAACTCCTGGCAGAGCCAATTCTCAGAGTTGGGGATGGAGATGATGAACTGTTGCTACACCTATCTGATATTCCAGGATGTAGAGCTAGCACAGTGCTTGGCTATGTTCTTGTAGACGCTCACATATTAATTTTACCTGGAGTGCCCACACAGACACAGACACACATAACAGTTACATGGGTCAGTCATGGGGCTTAAAGCTCATTCCGTCTCAGAGGCCATTTGATACTTTATCCAAATGTCTGCCTGTTTCTCTTACTTACTCACATGCACTCGCTACCTTTTGTGTCAGCCCAGGCTTTCATCCCTCCCTACACAACACCCTGTGCAAATGATGATAACTGTGCCAAGTCCTTGTTTTCTAGCTTTTGGATTTAGGGATAAATAAGTATTTTGTCTGATGCTCATGGCGCATAGCTGACTTAGTGCTTAGTATATCTGTTTTTATGATTTTGCTTTGCTAATTGTACTGACTTCTTACAGGTTTTTGTAATGTGTACATCCCGCCCAAACTCTTAGACCAAAAAGCTGGACCAAGCCATAAATAAAAGTGTGACAAAGGCCAAAGAATGAAGAGAATTTTTAAGCATTGTGGTCTTACAAACTTAGACAGTTGTTGGAATAAAAGGTTTTGCATTACTATTTTTGTTTCTTCTGAGGGATATGAAGTCTGAAACTGAATGTATGTCATTATTTTCTAATTTCACCCTTTAGTGAGTTTCCATTACAAACAGATAAGGCCAAAATGGGGATATTCAGTGAAAATCTGTACATTTTAGATGTAAGGCCTATTAGTTGGTATATGATACATGTATTCATGTAAGTCAATGCTGTTACATCTTGATGTAATTGCTGTAAAATCACCCACCTTATATTTATTTATATTACCAAGTAACAGTATGCAAGGGTATACCATTCATTTGTATTCTTAGGCATTTATTTTTCTATTCCAGGTCCAGCACTTACATTGGAAATCCAGCAGTTGCAAGAGTTTTAGTTCATGGCTAACTCTGTCTGATTCTAGCAGTACACAGCCATTACATGGGTAAGTAAAGGCTGTGAGTGTTGCCTGGCATCAGTGTTACTGTATGTATGTGTGTAGGATGAAGGTTGTAACCCCTTATGTGGTGAGAGTGTGTGCTATCCATTGCTTCTTGGCCAGTATGAGGCAATATTGTGGATGTCTATATCTACCTACATCCACAGAGTCTGCTGGTTGCCCCTCTGATTCCTCACCTCTGTGTGGCTGTGATAACCCTGCCAGTGATTGTGGGATGGCCCTTCTCCTTGCAGTTCCTGCTGAATCTGTTTTCTCAGGATAATGTTGTGGAGTATGGCATAGACTGTGAATATTTCAGCACATGTACAGGAACTGTATTGCAAGGCATCCTCAGATGTATCTAGGTACTGGAATCATCAGCCCAAACACATGCTCTATGATATTTCTTATTTGAGTGTGTGCCTCAGTATGTCGTTCTTCAGTTGGTGTGTGCGTTTCTGATGGATGTTATCAACCATGGTTCCAGAGCATAACCTGCATCTCTCAGTAAATGACCCTGTGGGATATCCCACCAAGTAAACATCTCATAGAGTTGACAGTTGTGCCAGATATGTGAGTCATGGTAACTGCCTGGGCTGCCAGCACACACATTTAGTGGTAGCTCTTTCTATTTATGTACACCTTTCCCTGTTTCCTAGGTGGTGCTTCGATTTCTACATGTGTACAGTCTATGCCACCCAGGACCTGAGAGTAGTGTACTACAGGGTAGAACTCCTGCATAGTTCTGGCTCTGTTCTCAGACGTATGGGGAAAATATGTATTCACTGACATGTTGGAGCATAGCATTCAGTAATTGATGATGGATCCTGGATGCTGATACCAACATCCCCAGCATGTCACCTGTTGGTCTGTGGATGGTTCCTTTAGATAAAATTCTAAATGCTACACATACCTTAGCCTCCACTGGTAAAGGTTCCCCTCAGTTTGCCCTTTCTTTCAGTTGAGGACAACACAGGTTGCAGAGTTCTTATAGTGTGTCTCTATCAGCCCTGTAGCGCTCTGTAATTTCCACCTCATGCAGATTATGAAAAGTTAAATGGGGTTTAAAAATCCTTCTTCTTGTCTGTAGTCTTTTAGCATTTGCAGGAGCAGCACAGACATGGGTCTGCTGCACATACACATGAATAAGAGCAACAGTAGCCCCTAACATTCTTTCTGTGTAACCTAGTTTCCATGGCTGTATTCCAACATATTTTGGAATTTGCAGGGAAAACCAGCACTGAGTCTACACTGTTGCTTTATAGCTTGTTGACTAGCTTCTCTATCTTGGATTGGTTGATTAGCATACAATTCAGCTGCTTATGCTGTAATTAGTATGCCACAATGTTTACCATATTTGTGTGGCTGTATATGGCATGTAGACCTGCTTACTGTATACAAAACTGTGCTCTGTGATGTCCACATGGTCTTAGTGGCCTGTGGAGGTTTTTATTCACTACTTCCATGTGTAGTTTACAGTACAGTTGCATTTCCTCCCTTAATAAGCAAACTATTGCCCACAGTTATAACCTCAGTAGTAAGTGAATTTTAAAAATCTTCACATCTAAGAACTTTTTTTTTTTATTGTAATGCTATGTTGAATTTCTTACTACAAAGGGGATTGTGTACTTAAATAAATACTTCCATTGCCTGGATTCCGTTTCTTTTTTTAATTAATAATATTTACATTGACTAATATATTTAAATATTGCTAAATATTTTAACTTTTATTTTTTTCAATACTTCTATATTTGTTTTACCACATGCAACTTTAACTTATTTTATTAGGCAATTTACATACTACAATTGAATATTGATATACACATCAGAATCAGAGAGTTTAGGCATATCACTGCAGTGATCAAATCAGGAATGTTTAATTACTAAGAAAAATCCAACCGGATGGAAAGGAGCACACACGCCAGCAAAAATGTTGAGAACTTTATTCCACAAATATATCACTCTAAATAATAACATACATTTGGAATCTATATCGTGTCTAATATCGTAATATTTGTCCCTTTCTTGTGTAACCTTGAATAGTAAATCTTTTTGATGCAGCTATCCAAAATGTTTAATTACTCTTATCACATATGGGATTAACAGATGTTCTGCAGCAGTGAATCAGAGTGGACAGTAACAAAAATAACACTCAGGGGGATTGAATAAAGCCTACACAGTCATTTTTCACTGTGTGCATATCACCATTTAATGCGCACATGACCATAGAAAGTTGTAGATTAATTAAGTGCTGTGTGGAGGCACACACTCCCTTGCAAACCAGGTAAACACCAAGGAGTGTTAATTATAGCATAAGCAGCTGAATTGCATGCTAATCAACCAATCCAACATGGTGGAGCTATTCAATATGATATAAAGCATCTGTGTAGACTCCATGCTGGTTTGTCCTGTGTATTCTAAAACATTTGGAAGACAGCCATAGAAAGGAGTCTACAAGGACAGAACCATGTCAACTTGCATTTACAAGGTAAGTCTTGAACCTGAGTGTATTATGTAATAATAGGTTTGAGTAGCATATCCTTGTATCACACTAACAGAACAACATATCCTTGTTTGTGCCATAACAGTAACTCACTTTTGCCCTCCCCACAAAAAAAGGTATATCCTTGTTTGTGTCATAGCAGTGACTCGCCTATGTCCTCACTCCAAAAAAGACCAGGAAAATGAAAGAATTTGCTAACAAACCCTGTTTGAAATGCTAAAAGTTCTACCAAAGCAACTGTCCCTGAAACATGTGTACATATTTATCACACAGCATTCTATTTTCATCTATTGGCAATTGTGTATCCCTCTGAAATGGCTTAACAAACAAGCCCATGCCATCAGTACACTCCTAACTAATGCATACAGAAAAAAAGTGTAAAAGCCTATGCTTCAGATATTTCTTAAATACATTCCAGCATATGCAGTACATAGCTGACCAAATGGAAGCATACTTTCTGAAGTGCAGTACTTCTCTGTACAGTATATGCTGAAGAAATAGCTTTATGTGCAGTCTTTCCAACATAAACAAGTGTCCCCACCATCAGTTTGTCTAGGTACATGGTTGCCTTTCTATGGTGTAAATTCAGTTGTCAGCACAGTGAAAATGCAACTGTGGTATGAACCTACTAGAATTGTTGAATCCCAAATAAATGGCTCCGTGTAGGGATGTAAACATAGTGCAGTCATTCACTCAGTGTTTGGCTTTAATGGATAGCAACTGTAACTGATTAGTGTTTGGGAGAAGGAAATACAACAGCACAGCATGCTGCCTTACTTCTAGTGGGTGTATCAGGCCACATCTACAAAGTGTTATATGTAAGGCTGGACATGTAAGTAAGCAGCACACAAGTTATAGGTTGTGTTCCTTCACATCCACCCTGCCCTTCATTTGTTGGCAACTGTCTACAATATTATTTCCACTTAATATCCTTACACATTTTAAGGACGATGATATAGAATGGCTTGCACACTGCATTCTCAAATTACTGCTCAGATAAATGTAAAATGTCCAACAAACACAGAAATGTAAGGCAGAGCTGTATATTTGCAAGCAATAATTATGACAGTTTGAGTGATCACTTGGTGCACTACATCCAAAACTAATACATGTACAAATAACACTTATATAGTTTGATATCAGTATAGATGCTGTTGCAGTTGGTTGTGTAGATAATGATCTAAGTTTTTTTGCTGCAAAGATGTTTGTGTGGCAAAGAGGGATAAATAACCTATCCTGTGTTCTGAAGGTGCACACGAGTGAAAGTTCTCATTCAGACCTATGCGGAAATTTCTCATGTGTACTAACATTTTCTAGTGTGCATGTCATAGTTTGCTTTTCCTCATTTTAACTATTTCTCCCCCCCCCCTTTGGGGGGTGCTGTTTGTATGATGTACCAGTTAACGCAAACATAGCAAAGAAAAAAATGAATGCCAGGTTTGACTGTGCTTATCTTGTTTGTACAAAGCGAGGCAGTGTGCAAATTGGATAACTGGCTAGACAGGACCCAGACAGCTTAAAATAGAAACTGGATGCATTCAGGTAATACTACTGGGTATCGCTAAGACATGTTGCATGGCAGCTAGCAGTGAGATCTTAAGAAGGATTAGTAAAAGAGGGAATGTCAAGTAGCTAGTCCTGTGGAGGCAGGTGTAAGAGTAGGGCTGTAGTACAGATTGCCCTGGGTTCTAGTACAGGGTGTGCAACATTTGTTTTACTGTTGTGACAATGCAATTTATAGCAATGAACTGCAACATAGGCAAATGTTTTCTCAACCTTCTTGTGACAGCAGCTCTAAGTGTAGGACTACACATTGTTCTGGGTTTGACTACAGTATATTCCATACACTTTTACTGCTGTTCAACTTCCCATTATAGTGACTCTCACTTATAGCACTTGACATGGTGTAGCTGATATTAATTATATGTATGAGTGCTGAGGCACTAGTACTATGTCAGTTTTGTATTAATTTATCTATGTATTATCACATTTATTCTCAAATGTATGTTTGTGGGTATATTATTTATTATATTCCTGTAAGTATATTTCTGCAACCTGGACTGCCATGGCCTTCACATTTGTCTAACACACAAACACAACTGCCTGTACATCCAATAATCTTGAATTTGCTTTGCTTGCTACTGTTGCTCTCTGCTTACCATCTCACAAACACGGTGTTCAGAGGTGCACACTGCTGAGCGCTGTGTCTGCGCAATGGTAAGCAGAGTACAAAATTTTCAAACATTGTGTGCACTCTCGGTAAATGCAATGACTGGAACTGGTGGGAACTCATCATTCTCCATTGCTCTAGATCCATGGCAGACATAGCAAGCATTTGTGGAGAAGGTGTCAGGTTTAGGGTACAGAGATGGGGTGTCCAGGTGTCCAAGATTTTTATTGGACTCCTTGTTAAGAACCATAGTGCCAGGCTTTTTCAGGGGGACTATTCTGGCTCCATGTCTAAGTTGGATGCTTGGGATAGTTTAACCCGGGCTGTAACCGGTGCCACCAGTATCCTGGTGAACAATGTAGGCATCACTGCAGTGACCTCTGCAGGAAGAAGAGGGATACCCTCAACCATTGGAATAGGGAATTTAGGACAGTGGATATCCCACACCTGTGTAAGTATCAACTACAGTGTACTTATAAGACTTAAAAGCTGAATATAGGCAAGATTGGTATTCATACTGGTATTCTCTTCTGTTCTGTTTTTTACACAGCTGCCAGGGACTGTGAGGTCAGTGTATGAACCCGTGGAGCTAGATTGGTGAGGATAAGGGAAGCATGTGGTGTATATATGCAGCAGAATAGTAGTGTTATTCTAACATTAAAAGTTAAAGATTTTGGGATTTTATAGAGTTGCATATCTCAACTATAAAAACAAATATGTATGCATTAGTCTGTAACACAAACCAAGAGTCCAATATTACAATATTAAATTGAGCATGCATATCTCAACTGTAAAAGCAAGTATGCATGCATTAGTTTATAGCACAAACCAAGAGTACAATATTAGACTTTAATCAGAGGTTGTGAGTTCAAATACCACACTTCCAACTATACAATACTGTTAATTCTTCAATTATGTGTAATTCAAAGGTTTAAAGTAAAAGCTGTATACCAGTGGCACACATGTCCTGCTGTAAACTTTAATCTGTATAATTGGAACACGCATATGTATATTTGCACATGTCAAAGAGTACTTGCTGCAATCTGTAGTATAATGTGCATCTTTTAGCAGTTGGTAGTATTAAAAGTAAAAGTTATCTGTTAGAAATTGGTAGTCTTAAAAATAAAAGTTAAGATAATAGAGTCAATTAATCGTATCATTGCATTATATGTCACATATGATGGTACTAACCTTTTCTTTTTTTTTTTCTCACCCCAACCCTTACCTCTCTTTTTATTTTCTTTTTATTGCATGTCATTAAAATATGTCCATTAATCCATGTGTACCACATCGGGGTAGCACAGCAGGGTAGGCCTGCCCCACAGGATCCGCTGGCCCCCTCCACCAACTCCAGCACCAATACCCAGCACATCTGGGAGCCAACCTGGCAGCTCCACCTCTACTGCCCTTGCACTACCTGCCCCCTCAGGTAGTCCTGCCCCAGAGGCTGGTCCAGTGTACCCTCTGGGAGCAGTGATGGAGATGAGATTTTATCACCCATGCTAAATTGCCTGGGATGGCATATAGGGTCATGCGCTGCATTGTTGGTGCATGCCTATGCTGGCTGGAGAGGCTGTTCTCCCTCATGTTGCATAAAACCAGTAGGAGAAGACACATATTTCAGGCACTCCATCCAGCAGCAGTGTGAGGTGACAGTAATGACAGTTCAGTGGGTGAGAACTCAATTTCTGCTATCTGGACTGCCACCCAGCTTGATGACCATGGGTTCATGATGACCCAACCCTTACCCTTGTCATGGTCCCCCCCAAACGTTTGTGTCCATCACCGTCCCTGTATCTTGTCTTGTTTGAATTGTCTGTCTGCAATTGCTTCCTCACCTAACTAACTTATCCAGACATTACTATACCCCTTCCCCAACATTCCTCTCTCTCGCTCTCTCTCTCTCAAAAAAAAATGGGAACCTGTCCCACAAAAAAAAAAATCATCTCATACATAGCTCTCCATTTTGCACACATATCTTCTTGATACACTTGATTCAGTCCAATTGGCTATACAACATGATTGTGTTGTTGTCACCCCCTCTCTAGAGGTGACAGTTCAAAATGAATTAATATTTGGCAGATATGGTCACTTTATACTGTTAAAAAAATGGATAGCTATGGTTCTTTCCTATCTCTCTCCTGCATATTCCTGCCTTGCTTTCCCTTTGTTCTTTCTCCTGCTTGCTCCCCATTTCACCACTTTCCTATCTCGCACATTTTAACACCTTTAAGCTGGTCAAAAATAGAATTGCACACAGCACACATCAAGTAGCAGAAAAAGCAATAGATCCTTTCACTTTTTGGTCTTCATGTTTGTGAGGAGGTGCACACTGCACACCAATGGGCAGTGTCAGTGAGTTGCAGCAAATGCAACAACACAGCTTGTATAATCAATTCATGTCATTGCTTTATCACTCTGTAATGAAAAGTAAGTGTTAGATACACCTGTATTCAAGCCCAGTACCATGTGGGACAAAAAAGGAACATATCAATGCATTAACACGTGATGCCACAGAGTTAGTTAAGCAGCAGGTGTATTTCATCAACTGAATACTAACTGGCAGGCTTTAGCAATGTGGCTCGTGTTTGCGCGATGCTTACCTTTGCACAAATATGTGTATCTCACATGCATATGCACTTTGCTAACCATTGCCCAAACCCACTGCTCACTGCGCTATAGAAGTGTTTATGTTATGCTGTATTACTGCTGTTTACTGTCCATTTCCTGTGTATGACATGAAATTACATGTGTAAACATTAAACATTACAAACCGAGGGCCCTATCTAACAATATGCCACATATTTACAATACATCCATTTGTTGCCAACCCCCCAGCACTACAAACCTGGTGTCTCAGTACGTTTTCCACACATATATCAATTACAGTGCAAAATGTAATATCAGATGTTATGTGCTATGCAATGCACATCAATCTGGTGTCATACAGAACTACATCTATTGACTCATATGCCTAAAAACACTTATCTGCAAGGTTAGGGAAGGAATCAACCAGGTCTACCTTTAGCCATGTATTATTGATGTGGTAGTTTCCATGGGGTGACCCTCTTTCCAATGGATACTATTATTTATTTCTTTGCATTGAGTTTTAGACCATGGTTCTGGCACCAGTTATTTGTCTATGTCAGGCCTTCTTGAAGGGTATTTGTGTCTTTGAGTGATTTGATGACTACACGTAGTTCGCAATCCTATGGAAACTTAAAAGGCCTAAGGCCCATGGCTTTGGCCTTGATCTCATGAAAGTATATGCCAAAAAAGAGAGGTCCCACCACCAAGCCCTAAGGAACTCCACTGGTGACTGGCCTCTTTATGGCAGTTGAGGGTATTTCCTAAGGGATGAATAGGGAGAGAGGATAAACTTAGAGCTAAATTTGTCCGTTAGTAGATTTGCTATATCCAGGTGGCTTAATTCACGATTAGTTTGGCACATTGTTGCCTGTTGCCTTTGAAGCTGAAAGTGACTTCATTCACAATTAGCTTGGCACATTGTTGTGTATTGCCTTTGAAGCTGATGATATAGCTAAATAAAAGCTTGCCATTGTCTTTTAACTGAGAGGCAATATTTTTACCTCAAATTTAACTTTGATAGACTTAATTAGTCTCTCAAGTTGCTTGTTTAGATTGGTGTGGGTGTTATTACCTTGATGGGCATAGCGCTACCTACTTTTGGACATGATTTTCTTTCTTTTGTTGCAGAACCTGTTGATGTTGGGATTCCACCAAGGTGACTTTTTTTTTTTTGAGGTTGTCCTGTGCTTATTTTAGGTGGCTAAAACTGTTCCTGTGCAGCTATTTATATAATTGTACAAGCTTTCTTTGATCAGTTTTGTATAGGTAGCAGTGTTCTTGAGATTTCTGGTGGGCTTACATTTAAATTAGGGTGCCACACAATAGTAGCAATTTAGCATTTGAATAATTCTTAAAAAGTTCCAGGCTTAGCTGGGATCCTGTGATTAATTTTTATTTCAACAGAGACAGTTTTATGATCTGAACTGCCCAGTGAGGACATTATACTGGGAAGGGTGTACCGTCTCCCATGTTTCTGAGTAATGGGTCAGAAATGTTAGCACCTCTAGTGTATGTATAGAGGAGCTGGTCCAGTGTGTTTGTATTGACAAAGTCAAAGAAATATCTGGGCCTACGTATTTGAGATCATGTATGATTCCCAGTTTATAGTTGGTAGCTAAAGTTGTCAATTAATGTGTTATTTTCCTGAATGGGGAGTGTCTCCAGTTCATTTTACTATAAGGTATCAGGTACCTGGGTCATAGAGGGGGGTCTATATCTTGTCAGGACATAGTATGGGACTTTGCTTATGGTAATGAAGATGTGGAGAAGTTGAAGTGCATCATACTGTTTAACCAGCCTTGAGGTGTATTTGTGTTTGATGAAAACTGAGACTCTTCCACCTGTGCAGTAGATGGTCCAAATGTGTGCTAAGTATTATATCCTGGAACTACCAGGTGCTCTCCATGGCTTTAAACCATGTTTCAGTAACTGCACACATGTAAAAATTCTCCAGGGTGAGGAGAGCATGGAGAAACTGGAGTTTCTTGTTTAGTCTCCTGGCATTTAACAGTAACACCTTTAGATTATCCTAGGTTAAGCTATGTCAGAAGGTTTAACAAGTTGCTTAAAATAGGCACTATGGGTATGGACTAGGTTTTAGTTAACTTTTGAAAGCCTAAAAGAGACAGGTACAGACCATCTTTGCCAAAGTGCCATGGCTTGTCAACCATATCCTCCTAATCAGACACATATTGTAGCCCATTTGATAGACACCTGAAAATAAGCCAATTATTCAATTATGCTTTGTTCATTTTGTAGCATCATCCTTGCAGAAGGTAGAACGCTGCTCAATGCTAGGCTCATAATGGCCTGGGACACATAGTCTGAAAGTTCCATCACGTCCCTCTTCATACAGCTGTAGGAGGTATGTCTTAGGTTGTTTACATCCACATGGATTATAATTGAGTCCAACTGGTACCTGTGGTTCAATCACCTGAGTGGTTGCATGAGATAGTTGATCAAAAGGAGAGATATCTATACCAAACGATTGCAGCCCCCCAAACATTTCCAACGCCCAAGTTAAAACTGCTCTCTCCAAAGCAAAAAACACAGCATCCATGGGACCCGACGGTGTCCCCGGCTGTGTGCTCCACGAACTCAATGAGGAATTAAACCCACAACTAGGACAGCTATTTAATCAAAGTCTTACCTCTGGATATGTACCCAGGGAGTGGCGCACTGCAACTGTGGTCCCACTTCACAAAGGCGGTGCTTCCACCGACCCTGGAAATTACCGCCTATTAGCTTGACAAGCCTTATCTGCAAAGCCATGGAGAGGATCATAATGGACCTCATAAATAAAGACATAGGGAATTTGCAGACCTTGGATCCAACCCAGTTTGGCTTTGTCAAAGGCAGATCATGCCTTTTAAACTTGGTTGACTTTTCCAAACAGTCACCAAAGCCATTGATGAGGGAAAGGCAGTCCATACAGCCTACCTGGATCTGGCGAAGGCCTTCGATACAATACCTCACTCGGGTATCATTGAAAAACTCAGCAGCTTAAATGTTAACCCATACATCACAAGATGGGTTGCAAACTGGCTGAGTGACAGAACCCACAGGGTCAGAGTTGCTGGCGCCATGTCAGACTCAAAGCCTGTCACAAGTGGGGTCCCACAGGGCTCAGTCCTGGGCCCACTCTTGTTTGGCATCTACTTTTCCAAGTACAAGCAAACACAGGAGGGTTATGGCTGACAAAGTTTGCAGATGACTGCAAACTGGGAGCCATAGTAGAAAACACATCTGACACAGATATCCTTCAGAAGGGTCTCACAGAAACGGATAACTGGTGCCAGAGCCATGGCCTAAAGTTAAATGCCAAAAAATGCATAGTCATACCCTTCGGAAAAACAAGGTTACCCCTAGCTACCAAATAGGTGGCAATCCACTGAGCACAGAAGAAGTTATCAGGGACTTGGGGACCCAGGTTGATTGTAGTCTGTCATTCGACACCCATGTAGCTAAAGTAGTTAGGAAGACCTTCTACATTGCCCACCTTATCATGAAGGGATTCTCATCTAGATCAAAGGAGGTCATGGTCTCCCTTTACTCATCACTCATCAGACCAATGATTGAGTACAATGCCCAATTCGGAATGTATCTGACCCGACACTTGCAGCAGCTGGAGAGACCACAAAAGTTCCTCACCAAAAGGATAAAGGGTCTCAAAAATCTGTCCTATGCTGCCCGACTGAAAGAACTCCAGCTCTATTCAGTCGCTTACCGCTTGCTCAGAGGTGACCTTTGCCTAACATACAAGGCCATGTCAAACCAAGATTTGATGAATATGCTTCACCTCAAAAAATCTAGATCCACCAGAGCCACAAGGGCGGGAGACTTAAACCTCGACACGGCTATTAATAGGACGTGCTGGAGGGATAGATTCATCACCCAAAGACTCCCTATGCTGTGGAACAAAATCCCGGTATATGTGAGGCAGAGCACCTCGCTGGCCTTGTTCAAGAGAAATCTTGACCAATGGATGGGAGATCGCAAATATTCCCCAGGGATTACCTCAGTGTCACTGCTCGACAGAGGCACAGCAAAATAATGGGTATATTTCCCCATACTTAAGGGGTGGCGTAAGCCACAAAACGATGGGCTAGGCTTGTAAATGCCCTCGGGCAGATAGCCTAGTATGAACCTATGAACCTATGAACCTATGCCTTTAACAGGCAACTGACTGTGACTCTTTTCTCACTCAGCCTGATGACTGTGTGTTCCACAATGGAATCTCCTATGAGGAAAATATTGGGTTATGTGTTATATGCCTTATGGGTTTAGAGGTTGAGGCACCTTGTGATGTAGCTGTGTGTGTTGTTGTGGGTGTTATTTTTCTAGATTACATATAAGGTTTCTGAGAGATACTAATGTTGCAGCATCTGTGAGGCCTTTGAGATTTGGGAAGATTAGATTTAAGAGTCTCCACATATGTGGGTCTCTGTATCTTGTCCATACTAAGTGTGGTGGGTATAGTGTGTGTTACTAGCAAACTGTTTGTTATTTTTATTTGTTTTATTTATTTATATTTGTTTCCTGGTGTCACTGGACTATTTTCAGGCACAGCACAGGTGAATAAGATCACATAAGAAATGAACAATCCATATTTACAAATACAAGGATATGCTAACACACACAAACACACACACACACACACACACACACACACACACACACACACACACACACACACACACACACACACACACGTTTGCAGATGCAAGAATGTACTCCAACATTTAGTTCAAGAAGCAGTTAGCAATGTCAAAACATGGATGGAAAACTGGAATTTTGCTTAGCAGAGCTTTATGGATAATATGTAGCCATAATGATTGAGATGGCTTATGCTACAGGGATAGCAGCAAATCATTATATAGAGAGGTATGAAGACATCAGAGCAGGCAAGTGAGAATGGTTGCAAGAAAGGATACCATGGGGAGAAGACAGAGAAATGGTGAAAGAGGCATGCAGAGGGAAGAGGAGTAGAAAGGAGAAGTGTGAGAGAGATGCAATGAGAAGAGGGAAATAGGATAAATGAGAGACAACAAGTAAGGGGATGACAAGATGAGATGAGAAGGATGAAACAGGAATAAAAGGGTGTGTTAGAAACCTGCAGGCTTAATGTAACATGACCTGAGTGAGTGCAACTGCTCTTTGCTCAGGTGAAGAGTTGTCTGAAGTCTGAGTACTTTTGGATGTCTCAGATTGAGAGGGGAATGGAGCCCTATAGTTTTGGGGATGGGATGGAAAATGCATTGTCAGTGCAATAAAGTTTACTTTTTGGAGTTAGTAGGGTGGGTTGATATTGAGAGATACCCCTGAGATTATATGTGGAGGTTTTGGTGAAAACTTTATGAGTGATAGGGGATGATGTCTCAGGAGAAAGGGTTTTCTGAATTAGTGATCCTAGTAGGAAGTTGTCTGTCAAATGTACCAAACTGGGTAGTTTTGACAAGAGCTAGGTAGTGGTGTTCATTATTGTGAGAGTTAGTAATGAACTGGAAGATTTTATTGGAGATGGTTTATAAGGTGGTGGCATTTTCCTTTGAGTCTGCAGCTATAATGGGTAGTCCATGTTCAAGTTGCGATAAGTGCATTCCTTTGCTTACAGCAGCTTCAACTGGCTTGGACAAAGGAGGCAATAGCATGTTCAGCCAGAGAAGTAGTATGTTGATCTTTTTACAAGTATTTAAATGTGTAGTTGAAAGTTAAGAGATTGGTCTATCCAAACGCCAAGGTATTTGAAGGATGTGGTAGTTTTTTATGGTGGTATTGTTAACACCTTTAATCTTAAGGAAGCTGAGTCCTTTGGCTATTTTTTTTGGTTGGTTCCAAATAGCATTGCGTTCGTTTTTGAGGGATTGAGTATAGGTTTCTGGCCTATTAGCCACTGGTTGAGGGTTTGTAAGTCATCTTGGAGGTGAGTTTGTATAAGAGAGTAGGATTTGTATGACTATAAGATGACCATGTCATCTGCATAAAGAATTAGATGCATCTGAGGATGATCAGATGGGAGTTTGTTGATAAATATGAAAAATAGTAGAGGGGCTAAAGTGGAACCCTGGGGTACTCCTTTTATAAGAGAAGCTGTCTCAGAGGTGGTAGTACCTACTTTCATCTTGAAGGATCTATTGGTGAGGGAGTCTACAACCCAAGGTTTTGTATCATCACTTATACGTATTTCAGTTAATTTGTCATATAGTAAGTTATGGTCATTTAAAGCAAAGGCTTTTGTGAGGTCAATAAAGGCAGCTCCTATCAGGTTGCCTTAGTCCATACTGGACAACATGTCATCTCTGAGAGAGCAGAGAGCATTACAGTGCTGTGTCCAGGCTAGAATTCATGTGGCTTCCTCGACTGAAGATGGTGTTGATGTAAATAAACAGTAATTTGGTTGCAGATATTTTTTTCTAGTATTTTACCTAAACTGGGAAGTACTGAAATAGGACCGAATTGCAAAGCAGTAGTTGGCTTGGGTAGTTTTGGAATAGGAGTAACTATTGCTGTTTTCCACATCTGAGGCATAATCCTATTAGTTAAGCAGAGGTTGTATATGTGAGTGACAGGGTGGGAGATAAAGTCCTTACAAAGGGGATTGACCCAAGGGGCTAGGTTATCTGAACCTAGGGGAGTATCTGTTTGTATTTGGTACAACTGTGTTTCAGTCTCTTTGGTTCTAATCTTTTTGAAGTGGGATACTGGAATGTAAATAGGTGAGAAGGTGGCTATGGGGGGTGGTAGTTTTGTGTTGTTGATATGTTGATGTGTTCCAGGTTGCTGAACTCATTTAGGAAGTCAGTGTATGAGAATTTACATATGGTGGTGTTAGAGGGGTTCGAGGGAGTGGAGCAAGCTGTGCTGTATTTCTCATTCAATCAACAGGTTGATTTTTCTCCAGATTTTTTTGGGTTTGTCTAAAAGTGAGATTTTTTTTTTTTTTTTTTTTTTTTTTGCCTGTGGATAGACTTTTTGGCTAGGTTCCCTAGTGAAGTATATTTGGCTCAGGAATCTATGCAGCAGTTGCACTTCCAATTGTGTCATGCTTTATCACATAATTTGAGTTATTTAAATACCCAGTCATGTTTATGAGGTCAAACTAGCTTTTGTACTAAGGGAAATAATTTGTTTTCCAAGTGCAGTAGAGTATTGGTAAGGTTGTTAGCTGCTTCACTGGGTCTTTTATGGCAAGTAAGTGAGACCAATCAACGGTGAAAATGTGTTTTATTTTTTTTTTTAAGATTAGTGATATTCTGAATGGGTTTGAGTCTCAAGGTAATAAGGTTAGATTAATATTTTAAAGTTGGATTATGTACTCAGAAGGTTATGGAACAATGATCACTGAATGAGGGTGCATGTATAATGTGGTTAGATATCATTATACAATTCTTAGTTATTAAAAGATCCAGTAAGGTGAGCCTATTGGATCAATGGTTTGGTGTAGTGGCTTCAGAGTTGATCTGGGTAACACTGAAGCTGGCCAGGAGTTGACATGTCAGTGGATTTTGGTCCTACGTAATTAAGGTTGAAGTGTCTAAGAATGATTAGGTTATAGTTTTTTGGAGATTTGGTATATATTTGTTAGATGAGGGTGTTGAATTGTGGTAGTGAAGCTGGTGCAGGTACGTATGCACTGGCTATAACAAGGGTTATATTTTGTCAGTGTTAGTGACATCCTTGCTGCCAGTCACATTGTGTAACTACATCTCTCACATAACATATCAGTGAGCTTTAGAATTAGGAAGTTGTCAGTATACATGAGACAACTGCCACATTGTCTCAGAATGCCAAATCCCTAAGCTGTCTGCAGAGATGGCAGGATGGTGCATATCTATGGCTACAGATCCTATTTATGTGTTTTAGAAGGGGATGGTACAAGAGGGGCTTTCGGCTAGCTAGCTATGATGCTGTAAGAGTACAGAGTGACTACAAGAGATTATCTAAGAATAAGATTAAACTTGTAGAATGATAGCCCTCAATGTGCAAACTAGTTGCTCTATGTTCAGATAAATATTGTGGAGATTTCAGAGAAGATATTCATTGTGAACACTTCAATCTGAGGTACCTGCATCTATACAGGGCATCACCACACTCCGCTGCACAATGAATAGCTTCCTGCAAATGAACCAACTTTAATCAAGCAAAGTAGCTGACTGAACAATCAAACTGACCCTTTGATCATTCTGCAAGTTATACTTAAAGCTGACTAGCATGATTTCCCATCTCAGAATGTGATAATAAGGCTATTGTTCTCTGCCACTAATGAACAGATTGGATCTATTTAAAATTTAAAATCAACTCTTTTTTAGCAAAAAGTGCAGAAATACAGTTACTAACAAGCAAATACAATGAATCACTGCCTAAGAAATGCACACAAAGTGCTGCAATCAGCAATGAATTAAAGTGTAGAGACACATCAAATAATCCAAAAATATAACAGCAGCACTCTTAAAGTGTAAACTGAAGTGCAATTTTGAAAAGTATTTTACTTATCTGCCAGGGATGGTGCAGAATAGGAACAAACATGCTCAAACATGTGGTGTGGAAGCCAAACAGCTAAAAACCTTTTGAAAAATAAACCCAGTACTGTGTAAACTTGCCAACTTTAAACAGGCACAGAAACGTCTTCTTCTTTCAGCTTTTTTCAGTTAGGGATCGCCACAGCAGATCACCTTGTCCACTCATGATTGGCAATGGAGTTTTATGATGTTGAGTTGCCAGCCCGGCACCCAACCTTCCACAGAAGACACACACACGCATGCCAATTAAGAGTGTCCAATTGACCTACAGCATGTCTTTGGGATGTGGGAGGTAACCCATGCGACCACAGGGAGGACATGCAGACTCCGCACAGAAGGCACCCCAGCCCCACGATCGAACCATAGAACCTCTTGCTGTGAGGGGGCAACACTAACCGCTGCACCACCATATCTGCCCTTAAACAGGCACAAAAACTAAGCAATCAAAATGGCCCACTGGCCAATCACCAAGTTACATTTAAAGCTGACTAGAGTGATTACCAAGTCAGAATGACATCAGTTTATTCTCCACTGCCACTAGAGTGCAGATCTACTCCTCCTTAATGTAAAATTAGTTCTATTTCAGCAAAAAATGCAGGAATCAAATACAATAAATTACTGCATAAGGAATACTGACAAAATGCAGTCATCAACAGGGCACTTTAAAATGATTCAAAATGCTGAAGTACAGCAAATAATGCAAAACCATAACACCAACTTTCTTAACCTGTAAATAGAAGTGCAATTTAGCAACGTACTGTATGCACCTGCCAAGGACTGAACAGAACTGAAGCAGAAAAATCTCAAATGAGTGGATTGGAAGCCAAGCTCTATGAAGCTCTCTAGAAATGAGCCAGGAATTGTGCAAATGTGTCAACTTTAAACCGGCACAGAAACTAATAAAACAACATGGTCCTCTGGCCAATTACCAAATTATACTTAAAGCTGCCTGGAGTGATTCATAGCACAGAATGAGATCAGACTATGCTCCATTGCTGCTGGAGTGCAGACCTAATACTTCTTAATGTAAAATCAACACTGCTTAGTAAAATGATTAGAAATAGAGTAACCAACAAGCAAATACAATAAATCATTACTTAAGGAATAAAGAAAGATAGAAGACTCCAAAGGATTTTGTGCAACAAAACCTCCTGTTGTTCTATAAATGTATTAAGTGATTTATTATTTACAATCTCCAGCTGCCTAATGTCCCTCTGCAGTATTTCATGATTTGCTCATTATTCTAGGTGAGTTCGCACGCATGCAAGCACACACACACACACACACACACACACACACACACACACACACACACACACACACACACACACACACACACTCATCTGAGAGCATCATCCCTCTGCAAACACTAACACATGCATCCACATACATACACACATGTGAACAGCCCCACTACTGCCTGTGCATTAAACTCCCTAACATTTATATTTAATGCCATCAAAGTAATGGGTGAAATCAAACTTTTGACAAAGTTAGTTAATTTGGTCAACTGTGCAAATTTACACATTCAAGATATTCTCAAAACCACTCAACTGCATGAATGGTTTACCACAAGCTTTTCTTGGGGAAAAGACATGGCTAATTAGCATTGGACACTCCCTCAAGAATACCAGATTAGCATGTAGCATGACCAAAGAGACAGCCCACCACAGTGATTCTACAGACCATATATATTTACTGTGAAAGTTTGTCTCTGAATCAAGAAAGGGCTATTGTCAGTGTGAAAAATTACCATTTTAGGGTTTATCTTCTTGCAGTAGCCCTTTTGTGGAATTTATCTTGGCATTACAAAGTTGTAAAAATCATATTTTACTTAATTGTTTTGGCTTGTAGCATACTCCTTTAAGATACTGAAAAAAATGTTAGATTCAGTCTTGAACTCAGTTCAATATTTTTTTATCTCATCTTGTTCCTTCACAAAAATTATGTTGCAACTAAGGAATTATTTTGTCAGCTTGACAAAAACAAAGGCATACACTTTATACATAGTTCAAGTTCTGGCCATGTCATTTGAGAATACCAGAGAAGTTCATTGTTAAGTCTTGCTCTTGCTAAATTCAGGCAGCAATCTTAATTTACAATAGGTCTCACTTCAGCTACTAAGTATGAACATTTCTCAACATGTTATGAAGAGCATACCATCTCATTAATTTGACTTTCCTGGCAGTATAAAATGCAATCATTTATATCTCATTAACACTTATGTCTTATGGAATGTCACACCTCTATCAGCCTAAACAAATGATACATTCCAGAATATTTTCTGAAAAGGTAAACTTAAAAAGCATAAGATAAACAAACAATGGTAAATCTTTTGTGAACAACAAGAGCTATCAAAATTGTGCAAATAGCAATGAAATCAATAAGACGTATTCTTTACATTGAAAACAGTCAGTGCATTCATAGGGGGGATTCAGTAATCCTCTGAGTAAAACTAACCAAGTTTAAGACTATGACGTCAGTGTGTCATGCATATGCATGAGGGCGCTGACTCAACTAGAAGGCTTACACGGAGCGTGTAAGACTGCAGGGGGCTTGTCGGACTGCCGAGCAGTCCAAATATCCACGCCCCTGCAACCATATAAAGTGAAAATGACAAATGCAATGAGCGAGTCTGCTGAAATGTACACATAGCAAACAGTACACATCCCCACATACTAAACCCCTTTGTAAATGTAAAATGTAAACTAATTTATTTTATAATTCCCAATATAGCTGCCCGTATTTGCGCGTGTTTGCGCAGGTGTGCCCATTGCTTAGCTGCAGTTAGCAATTTCGACATCGAAGAGCATAATAAGAAATGTTTACGCAAAGCAAGCAAAATCGCAATAGTGTAGTGGTAGAGCGTTCGCACAAAGAGGAGGCATTCCTGGTTCTACTCCCACCACTCCCCTGTCTATTTTATGTTTTAAATTAGTATATAAAATAATTCCTGACATATATGAATGAAATTTTAGTAAAAAGCATTGAAATGGCCAATGTATTAGTGAACAAAATGTATATATATAAAGATAAGAAGGTGAGCAACATTAAGGATATTGACATATAATTGCCCATAGCTAAGCAGCATTTTATCTAGTGCAATATAATTGCCCATGGCTAAGCAGCGTTTTACCTAGCACAATAAAATTGCCCATAGCTAAGCAAGGTTTTACCTAGCGCAATATAATTGCCCATAGCTAAGCAGGGTTTTACCTAGCGCAATATTATTGCCCATAGCTAAGCAGTGCTTTACCAATTTATAACAATAGGTTTGCGTGGAGCTGTGTACCACGCTAACCAGCGCACCGTTGGGCAACATGGAGCAACGTAGTGCAAAGTGGCCTAAATACAGCCACACCCCCTAGCCTGTCTGGACAGTAGTAAAATAAGCAATGACAAGGTTTGAACCCAGGACACTGTGCACCATAATCAAAGTGCTGAACCACTAAGCCATGACAACTTAGCATAAACATGCACTGTTAACATACATATACTTATAAATGGAAGATTAACCATTGCTAAGCAGGTTTGCTGATAGCCGAGAATTTTCAAAAATGGCCAATCACAAATACGTGCGGGGAATGCAGCATATTTAAGCTCCATAGGTGGGAATACTCGCCATAACTGATTGTAGACAAAGAATAATAGACTAACCTCTGGCTACCATCTGGATATGTCCACAGGTGGGAGCTACGCAGACAGACTACTTGCCTTGATAGACTAACAGGTACACAGCAACCCTGTATGTTCAGCAAGATAAACATCACACAATAATATATAATGCTCTCTGTACTTACTGAGACCACTCCTTTTTGGCATTTAGCTCTCTTAGGTACAAGCAATCACAGTAGGGATATGTCCGTCCACGTCTGGTAATGCATATTGTGGCCTATAATGCATTCTCCAGATGACACACACATCTTCCACAAAGGTATCATACAGACAGATGCCTGTTGTCAAACCCATGCTGTAAAGCTATAAGCCAAACTAAGCATAGTCATCCACCTTTAAGGAACATATTATCTCCACATTACCACACAGGTAGTAGCCACCAGCATGATGAACAGGTACCGATGTGTACATGCAACCAAGTGTTATGTCATCTCTCCTTTGTTAATCACATTTCCAAAGGTGTTTTGGAATCCCTTGGTGGATCACATAAGCAATAAGGGGTCTGCATGCATATCCACAGTTTGTTCTACACCTATGAATAGTCATCATGGACAGACTTTGCTGCGTTTGAACAGGTCTGACATATACCTCGGCCATAGACCCTCACTCACACATTCCAATAGGAATTGTAATGACTTTGTGTGACACAGATGACCTAGGCCAGGGATCACTGCAGTGACTGGCCTTGTCACAAGCATACAGATGTGACCTAAGGTCTGGGAAGCAGCAGCACAGTCTGGCAAGGATGACAGCTGTGTTCTTGGAGAAAGCAGGGTTCCCACACATGCAATCATTGAGGTAACATGTACAGATATGTATTTGACACACAGCTAGCTCACATGTGCAATGCATACTGATATGTCATACAGTGGTAAAAGCAAAACCCACAACACATCGACCAACAGTGTCACACACATACAGCACATGCACTCACAAGTGCAGGATTCAAACCCCTACATAACTACTTCATGATACTAGATGAGTATGCATTAACATGACGCGCTATGCACATTACTGTCAGTTCCCTTTTCCACAGGTATATTTGTAGGATGGTGACATCATCAGACTTGGCAAAGGTTAGATTACCACTTTTGAGGTGTTTCACTACTCTCCTAAAAGGTTGTTCCTTCCCCAGGGGAAGGCACACAAACACACGCACAGTGCAGGATTCAGACCC
This sequence comes from Protopterus annectens, assembly GCF_019279795.1. Lineage (NCBI taxonomy): Eukaryota > Metazoa > Chordata > Ceratodontiformes > Protopteridae > Protopterus > Protopterus annectens. The sequence goes on along the minus strand of NC_056731.1, from coordinate 1,430,692,170 downwards.
CTACCTATCTACTTCATGATATTAGAGGAGTATGCATTAACACGACGCACTATATAGATTAGTGGGAGTTTTATTTTCCACAGGTATATTTGTAGGATGGTGACATCATCACACTTGACAAAGGTTACATTACCACTTTTGAGGTGTTTCATCACTAATCCCTTAAAGGGGAACACACACTAATTGCCCAGTGCAGGATTCAAACCCCTACCTAACTACTTCATGATAAGAGAGGAGTACGCATTAACATGACAGGCTATACAGATGATTGGGGGTTTTCTTTTCCACAGGTATATTTGTAGGATGCTGACATCAACAGACTTGACAAAGGTTAGATTACCACTTTTGAGGTGTTTAACTACTCTCCTAAAAGGTTGTTCCTTCCCAAGGGGAACACACACAAACACACACAACAGTTGCCCAGAGCAGGATTCCAACTCCTAACTACTTCATGATACTAGATGAATACACATTAACACAACGGGCTATTCAGATTACTGGGGGGTTTATTTTCCACAGGTATATTTGTAGGATGCTGACATCATCAAACTTGACAAAGGTTAGATTACCACTTTTGAGGTGTTTCACTACTCTCCTAAAAGGTTGTTCCTTCCCAAGGGGAACACACACACAAACACACACAATTGCCCAGTGCAGGATTCAAACCCCTATCTAACTACTTCATGATACTAGAAGTGTACACATCAACACATCCTGCTATACGGATTATTGGGTGTTTTCTTTTCCACAGGTATATTTGTAGGATGCTGACATCATCAGACTATACGAAGTGTGTTACATTAGGTGACATTACATGGCCTACATTGAAGGAATGTCTAAACACTTTGGCCATGTGATCATCAAAGGTGAGTTTACTATCTACCCGTGTCCCCAGGGCCATAATGACTTTCTCCGTACATGCTGGATTACCACCTATGTGGTAATTTGTGTGCACTTTGTATCACCCAAAGGGGATGACTATGCATTCTTTGCCATTCAGCTTGAGAGCATTGTTTTGACACCAGGTGTCTGTCTCTGTAAGACATTTCTGGAGGATGTCTTTGTCAGCTGTACAGTCAGTTATGGACCACAGTTTCCAGTCATCTGCAAATCTGTTCAGCCTTACACCTGCCATGCTTGACTGTACCTCTGAGCAGTATCGACTGAACAGGTGGGGTCCCAGGACCAAGACCTGTGTGATGCCATTTGTGACTGGCTTAGAGTTGGACATGGCACCCGCAACTATGAACATGTGTGTTTGATCTGTGAGCCACTTGGCCACCCATCCTGTGACATAGCTGTTCATGTTCAAGCTGGTACACTTGTCCATGATGATGGAGTGGGGAATGGTGTGGTAATCCCTTAGTGAGGTCCAGGTGGGCTGTGTGGACTACTTTCACCTCCATCTATGTTCATGGTAACTGTTTTAAATAAGTTGGCTAGGTTTGGGAGCCAGGCTCTGCCTTTAACAAGGTGAAGTTGTGTAGAGTCCAGTGTCTGGAGATCTCCAATGTCTCAGTGTATGGGTTCCATGACAATTTGCTCAATAGCTCTGTAGACCAGTCAGAGTACACATGTTGGGCAATGGTTTCCAGGTTCTCTTTTGGCACACCCTTTGTGGAGCTGGATGACTGTTAGTATATGCCATTCTTTGGTTACATAGCCTGTGATTCGCTTGAATCTGGACAGTGACTGAATGTAGGAGAGGGTGTAGTTCCTTGAGGCCTAGTGTAAGACGCAGCCTGGGACAACTTACAGTCACATTGATGCTATGTTCTTAGCTTTGGTGAGGGCTGTCTTTACCTGCATGTCCATGACGTCTGTGTCTCTGCATCCTTCTGTGATAGACACAGGCCCTTTTGGGGGTGATGGGGGGGAGTTTACACTGCACTTGTCCCCCTGGGTGTGGGCAATGAAAGTTGGTTCGGTGTATGTTATTACTTTTTTCAGTAGCTGACACCATATTTGGAAGTTGACACCTACATGTCTGATATAGCTACCGAAGGCTTTGTGGTTGTTATTCTTACATTCCTTGGCAATTTGTCTTTAGAAACTGTGCTTGGATTATTTTATGAGTGATCATTGTTTCATCCTAATAATGATCAGTGATACCTTTCCTTTAGTGAAGTTGGCTCTATCAGGTGTTAGTTTCCTCCTTCTGTTGTCTAGCTTATTTATGGGCAACGACCACCAGATTGTTTTCTTATTTTTGTAGGAGTGCATCTTGGTTTTATTTGTGATGTCTCGATCCATGCATCCCTGTAGATGCTCATAGGATGCACTTGTAAAGGATTTGGCAGATTGTATACCATTATCCTATAGCAAGAGGGCTTTGGAACTTTCCACTTTGGTCTTGGGAAGTGTGCAGTTTGCTTTTGAAAATGTCTTCACAGTGGTTTCATTGACTGGGTGTGGCGGCGGGATGTGGATGTACAGTGTGATTACTTAATTATCTGATATTACCAGCGAGGGGTTTATCTCTGTTGTGGAACACTGGTACCCCATGTTGGTGATGATCATGTCCAGTGTGTTGTCACCTCTAGTGGGCATGCTGTCCAGCTGTTCCAGGGTGTTAGAGTTTCTTAACTCTAGGACACATTGGGCAAAGGACGCTGTATATGAGTAATTCATCCACTCAATGTTTGGGTAGTTGTAATCTCCTCATATAATGGTGTTTGATAGGACCTTTATATTTGCCATTGTTCTCTGGAATACTGAGTGAGGTTCCTGAGACAAGCTGCATGATCTGTAGCAGGCTACAATCTGATGGGCAGCTTTGCCCAATGTTAGTTGCACTTGCATGGTCTCCAAGGCCTCATGCTGTGCCAGTGACCTGAAGGTGTGGATATCCATAAGGTAAATGGCTACACCCCTTCCTTTTGTATTTCACTCATAGTCTTGGGTCCAAAGGTCAGGGTGATTGTGAGTGTTTTACATGGATCATATCCAACAGCTGTATGTTTGACATAGCTTTGTATGTTACGCAGTGAACACCTCTGAGTAGGCGATATGCAAGGGAGTATGGATGGAGCATTTTGCGATGGTCTGTGTATGGTATGTATTTCAGGCCACTAATGCTCTTTGTGAGGTATTGCTGCTGGATTTCCAGTTGTTGTGGTTGTCTTGTTAGGTACATAGCAACAGTGGCGTTGTACTCTTTTATAGTTCTAGTGAGTGGTGAGTAGAGGGGAACAATGTCCTCTTTTATTCTGCATGAGACACATTTTGTGATGAGGTGTGCCACATAAGAGGGTTTCTTGACTACTGTGGGAATGTGCTTATCACAGTTGTATCCACTGTCCACCCGTGACCCAGGGTCTCTTGTCACACTTAAAGTGTGAGGTATACTACCACCTATGTTGTAGTTCTTGGCTACAGAGATTTTAACAAAGGTGATGATAATGCACCTTTTGGCATTGAGCTATAGCCCATGGCTTGGACAACAGCCATCTGTCTAGTGAGGCCCTTTTGTAGGATGTCCACATCTTTAGTGTTTACAATGATGGCTCCTAGTTTGCAGTCCTCTGGAAACTTCAGTAGCCACAGAACTTACATGTTAATGTTTACTTCAGGGAAGTAGATACTACACAGCCTGGGAAGTTAACTAGTCCCATGGCTGCTGTGATACTGGCTTCGGAGAGTGTTTTTTACCTGTGCAGCTGTGATGACAGCAACTTTGCAGTTTTCCATTATAGACATGTGCTCTTTCATGGGTGAGAGGGGGGTAAAGTTAACACTGATCCTATCTGCCAGGATGTTGCCAATATCAGTTGGCTCTGTACATTTAGTGCCATTGAGCTGTAACTCAGAACAGATCTGAGTGTAACTATGACATGGACCTGTCTGTTGGGCAGAGATCTCCTGCGTAGACAGTATGCAACTGAGTACAGCTTGGGTTATATTCATTCTTGTTGCATGGGGCAACTATTTGAGGCCAGTAATCCTCTTGTTAAGGTTCTTCATCGGTCTTTCTAGTTGCTGAACGTGCCTAGTCAGATTCCTCACAAGTGTGTTGTGGTAGTCTCTGACAGGTCTGATGACTGCTGAGTAGTGGCAACCTCCTTTGACCTACATGCACAGACCTTGGCAGTTTGTGTGTACACATAGCAGGATTTTCAGACCACTTTGTGAATGTGTTTCTGGAAGTAGAGATGACTATACACATTTGTCCATAGATCCCTTATCATCACATCCGTATTTAGCCTGTGTGTGAGCATGCCCAGTATGACCTTTCAGTATCTTCCTGCCTGACATTTGCTTCATTTGTTTAAGTGTGTGAGCATGCCCAGTATCAACTTTCAGTGTGATGCTGAATGAAATCCACTACATTTGTTGGAGTGTGTGAGCACGCATGGTATACACATTTATAATATATGTGCATGGTAAGTCAAGGTGTATTTTTACAGCAGGGCTCAACTTTGTGCCATAGATCAACAGGGATCATGCTGTGCCTGCAGGGCTTCCATGAGACATTTTGCATAGACCTATCAGCATTTCTACATACAGGGGGGACAGCTATTCTTTGTACATTTCTACCCGTGGGTCCACCGGATTGTTACTGTGGGTGTACATAGGATGTGGGTTTCACCTGACACTTATACACATTTGCTGTGCCTGTACTGCTATGTACGGGACACCATTACAGTCTGTACTGTTGCCTATCGTACTGGCTTGAGGCATACTACTGTATTACAGAACTTAGCATCCATTGTCACATATATTAGCTTGCGACTTCATAGCCTACACAACCCACATCACAACGCCTGGCCTGATGTTCTCTGTCTGCATAGGAGTGTGGGTGAGGTTACCCATTTGCCTCATTAGGGGCATGATACAGCATTGCTTTGTGTTTGCATTAGTGTACAATTGTCCTGCTGTGTCTGTACCACTGTAATGCTATCATGGCTTAGTGGTTCAGTACTGTGATTATAGTGCACAGTATCCTGGGTTCAAGCCCTATCACTGCTTTTTATTTTCATGGTGGCCAGACCAGACTGCTTAAGGAACAGTAAAGCAGATATGTGCATGTTTAACTGACTTTGCTCAACTTTGCCCGACCTTGGCCAACATTGCACGAGCAATTTTGTTTACATATTCTAGATATTGGTAAAAGCTGCTTAGCACTGCTTTATATTGCTTAAAACATGGCAATCATGCCTCAGGTGGTGCTGCAGGGCTGCCTATGTTGGATGCACATACTACACTCCCTATACATGCTTGGAAACAGGTAGTGTCAAGTTAGGCATCCCTTTTATTTTATGTGCGAGTCAGTGAGAGGTATCATTTCCTGGGTTCCTACTGTGCCAGTGTATGTGCTATGCGTTGCCTCTTTGCCAAGGACAAGGCATACTGGGCATGCCTCCTTCTGCCTACTTGGGCAGGCTCAGGTTGTTCCTCCTCCGAGTCACACTATGCCTGTGCAGGCCTTTGCAATGGTGGGGGGCTGTTTGGCCCTGCCCCATGCTGTTCCTGCTGCAGCTGTTTTTGCAGGATCATATTGTGTAGCATGGCACATACCATAACAATTTGGGTATATGTAGTTGGTGAGTACTGCAAGGCTCAACCAGATGTGTCCAGGTACCGGAACTGTGACTTGAGCATTCCAAACACATGCTCGATTACATTTTGTGTTTGTGCGTGTGCCTCATTATGAAGTTCTTGTTCAGGTGTGTGTGCATTTCTGATGGGTGTCATCAGCCACGGCTCCAGTGCGTATCCAACATCCCCCACTAGGTGACCGTCAGGGATGTCCCCATTTGCAAATGTCTGGTACAGCTGCGACAGATGCCAGATATGGGAATCGTGGTAGCTTCCAGGGCAGCCAGCACACACATTCAGTATTATGCCTGGGCATCGCACATGACCTGGCAGTTGATGGAGTGGAAGCCTTTGCGGTTGATGTAGGCCCTACCCCGCTCACCAGCTGGTGCTTTGATGTGTATGTGCGTGCAGTCAATTGCACCCACTACCTCAGGGTATTCCGCTATTTGCTGGAAGAGATGCATATTGCTGGCCAATACCTCACGGGAATTGGGGAAATATACATGATCACTGAGGTGTGCTGACATGGCATTCAAGAACTGGTGCAGTACCCTGGATGCTGATGCCTGTGAAATCCCTATCATATCACCAGTTGGTTTCTGGAAGGTACCTGTTGCTAGTATTCTTAGAAAAAACAAATGGTGTTACTGCCAAAATTCAGCAAGACAACGATACCACACCAAGAACTTTATTAGATAAAGCTTTCGGGTCTACACCCTTCATCAGTATAAATCAATGCAATAAATCAACATTTAAATAGGAGAACATAAAATCACATGCTTCAGCCCATCCCACATCCTAATTAACAATCAAGCCTAAAAGTAATACAACACTCATAAAATACTATATAAAAATATATATATGTGTATATATATATATATATATATATATATATATATATATATATATATATATATGTGTGTGTGTGTGTGTATCTCTATATATATATATATATATATATATATATATATATATATATATATATATGTGTGCAAAAATAACAATTATATATGTAAAAATAACAAATAATACCTACTAGGAAGTGAAAAATAAATATACCTACTTAGAAGTGAAGAAATTCCTATTATGCATAAAATTCTTCCATTTAAACAGAGAACCTCTTCCATTTAAACCAAAGAAATAAAAAATCTTCCATTTAAACCAAAGAAATAAAAATAAATAAAAAAATAAATAAATAAATAAAAATTACACATAACTTATATAAAACAATATACAAGTATACAGACATATTCACACACATACAAATACATACACACAAAACCACAAGTCTATAATAAACTCCATCAAGCACGAATACTATGTAATACCTTTACTAAAGCCTCTCTCTCTGCCTCTTAACCAGTACTGGCTTCAAGCTGACTGCATTATTTTAAACCAGGGGCTACGTCTGCCTGGAGCCTAATAATCCACTCTAATTCTTTCAACTCCAAAGAATTATTGATATCACCTTTCCTTATACTCACTTCTACTTTGCTCAACACCCTAAACTTAAAAACATGCCTTTCACCTTTATCTACGGCATGCTTACTCAAAGCATTTGTTAATACCTTTCTCCTTACTTCAGATTTATGTTCCACTATTCTTTCTCTTAACTTTCTAATTGTTTTGCCCACATAAAACGATGTACACAACGTACATGTAGCTAAATATACTATATTTTCCTCATTACATCCAGTTAATGTTCTTAAAGCAAAAACTTCTCCACTTATGGGATGCTGAAATACAGCTTCTCCTTCATATAAATCATTATAACAAGAGCAGTTATAACATTTAACTATCCCTACTGCTTTGTTTTTTCCATTAGTTTTAACTTGAAAATCTTTATAACATCATTTCTGCTTCAGAGCTTCAGAGCTCCTATAAGCAAACCTAGGTTTATCACCTACAATAGATTTTATCTCAGGCATAGCCAATAAAATTGTCCAATTCTTCTCTACTATACTACATACATTCCGTGTGTTCAAGTTATACGTTGTCAAATATCTCAAGGTTCCATCAACTGCACATAGATCATCATTAATTATCTCACTGCCACATCCCAGTATCGGCCTATACTTAAACTGTCTTTCTCTTATCACTTCCTCACTTACCTTATTTATTAAATGTTTGGAATAGCCACTTCTCTCAAATTCTTGTGACATATTCTCTACCTGTTCAGAAAAAATATCCTCAACCGTATTTAACTTACTTAATCTTGTGAATTTTGCTTTAATTATTCCTTTAAAGATATGAGGTCATGCATACTATCCCTATTCACATACCTCAAAGCATCAACCTCCTTTCTGAAAACCTTGGATTCTAGTTTATTATTAACCTTAAACAAAGTTACATCCAAAAAATTCATACTACTATTCGTAGCTTCCATTTTAAACTTTAAAAATTCAGTTGAATCATTCAGGTACTGCACATATGCTTACAACTCCAGTAAGGAGCCTTTCCATATCATAAAACAATCATCAACAAATCTTTTATAAAACAGTACTTTCTCATTTGATTGACTATGTATATCCAATATAACCCTTTTCTCCCATTCATATAACACAAGATCAGCATACGTGTTGGTAATGGGAGTACCCATTGCCACACCTGTAAGTTGTAAAAAAGGTTGTCCATCAAAAATAAAAACATTATGTGACAAAACTACTTCTAGAAGAGAACAGATGGTCTCAATATTTCTTCCAAACATCCCCACCTCATTATTCAAAAATTCACATATGGCATTGACCCCATGATCATTGGGTATGACAGTAAAAAGTGAGGTGATGTCCATAGTAACCATAATATACTCAACTACATTATTATTCAACTGCCAGTTGTAAAGACTACCTAAAAAGTAATTCGTATCCTTTAACACAGTAGGACAGATTTTCAAATATTTCCCCAAGACATTTTGCAAGTATTTAGAGATGGGCTCTGTCACCCATCCAGCACCCGAGACAATGGGTCTCAGAGGTGGGTTAGTGATATTTTTGTGTGTTTTTGGAATACCATAAATCTGAGGTATTCTGAGGCAAGAAACACTGAAATAGTTAAACAACTCCATACTTAAATCATCATTAACTTGAAGCTCATAGATAGCCACATTCACTTCAGTAATTACTTTCTGAACTTCCACAAAGGAAACTCTCCTAAAGGTATTTATATCATTCAACAACACTTTGAAATTTGCAAAATATTTTTTTTTATTTCTTTGGTTTAAATAGAAGAATTTCTCTGTTTAAATGGAAGAATTTTATGCATAATAGGAATTTCTTCACTTCTAAGTAGGTATATTTATTTTTCACTTCCAAGTAGGTATTATTTGTTATTTTTACATATATAATTGTTATTTTCACATATATATACACACACACACACACATATATATATATATATATATATATATATATATATATATATATATATATATATATAAAATACACACATATATATATATATATGTATATATATATATATATATATATATATATTTATATAGTATTTTATGAGTGTTGTATTACTTTTAGGCTTGATTGTTAATTAGGATGTGGGATGGGCTGAAGCATGTGATTTTATGTTCTCCTATTTAAATGTTGATTTATTGCATTGATTTATGCTGATGAAGGGTGTAGACTCGAAAGCTTTATCTAATAAAGTTCTTGGCGCTAGTATTCTTAGGCCAACACATACCTTGGCTTCCACTGGGATGGGTTCCCGTCTGTTGGTTATGTGTGTTAGGCGTGGCCTACACAGCTCAACAATTTGCTGCAGGAGCTCTCTGTCCACTCTTTAGCGCTCCACTATTTCCAGCTCATGTAGCCCCTGGTAGGTTACCCTGGGTCTGTACACTCTTCTCCATCTCCTCACTGTGGGTTGCTCAGCAGCATTCGTAATGGCACCACCCTCAGCATCTTGCACATGTTGCCTTATAACAGCAATGGCAGCCCCTAACATTTTATGTCTCAGTTTAAGCTTTTTAAGTTTTCACTTCTCTTTGTTGACTGCAGTGTTGCAGTGTTTCTGAGAAAAACATGGAGGAATGTTGTTTGCAGAGTTTTAGGTGCTGGGCTGGGCTACTGTACTACCTGTGTAATTGGCTGATACTGATTAATTTCACCTGGCAGCTCTGCTAGTTCTCCTTGGTTAACTTCCTACTACTTCCTTTCCTTCCTTTTCCCATTTCTGTTTCCACAGGGGGCAGCGCCGCGCAAACACGTGCACACACGCGCACACAGGCTTACACAGGCTTAGGCGGGTGCACATTTGTGTATACATGCTTAGATGGCCTAACACAGGCTTACACAGGCGCACACCCGCACACACAGCCTTAGACGGGTTTACACGCACGCACAAGCGTGCACACAGTGTCAGCAGCTTTGCAAGAAACTTTAGTGATAGCCACAGCGTACACCTTCAGTTTCTTGATTTCAGTTTAGAAAACTGTAGACACACCTCTTTTAGTCCTGAGTAACTCACAGCAAACACATGCCACTCTGCTCTAATAAGCTTACAGTCTTTTTGATACATAGCCCCTCATGATGTCACCCATCTCCTACTCTGTTTCTCCCCTTCTCCTACTCTTACACTCTAGGGACATGGTTCACATAGAAGGAAATATTGGGATTCACTATCCTTATCCTCATTTGCATAGGATTGCCTACTAATGCTTGGTTACATCTCTCAGACTGAGCTTCTCCCCTTAGCAACCTCTACTCAGTAGCCATGTTGTCTTCAGCCTACCATTCATTTGCATGGCAGATTAATATTTTGCATAAAATCCCTATTTGTGGCTTTTATTTTTTGGTTTTCTGGTTTTTAGAGCATAGCACATTTGCGTGGCGCTGCCCTATGCTTAAACATTGGAGATCGAGGTAAGAAAAAATTATTTTTTTTAATTTTGCAACGGAAAAAAATGCCAATGGTCATATATTTGTCCATTGGCATGCTTCCTCAACTGGATGCATCCTTTATTTGGAGCTGTCACAGCTCCGTTTTACTATTTGCAGAACAGTACTCAGTTGACAACTGAGTACATTTCTGCAAATAGCACTACTCTTACTCGGACAGGTTAGTGTTTCCTGGATCACAAATTTACCCCATATGCATAGCTTTCAGCAGCAAGTGAGGTAATTTGCATAACCTAAACCTGTCCGTGTAAGAGTCGTTTTAGGAGCTCTCTTGCACGCCCCTGCCAGCTGTTCCTGGATCGCTCAGCAGACATGTTGGCTGCATGGAGTCTTACTCTAGTCTTAGACTCCGTGCAAGCCTTCGTGAATCTGGCCCACAGTCTTTCCATAAATACTATATTATAATACACACAAACAAATTGTCATATCTTGAAAACTAAACAGCATGGACATATATTGCTAACCACTCAGGCTTTCACAAGACAAGAATAAATTCCTCTAGAAGTGCATGTTTATTTATATATTTACAGAAATATGAAAGCATATGCATAACAGTAAAATTAGCAATATAAACAATACTATCTCTCAAGATATGCAACCTACAGTATGACTATCAAAGATAGTTTTCTTCAACAAAATTTAAGGTTTCATCTGATGTCATGCAACAGTTTATAAGTTACTTGTTTTTTGAAGTATTGCATACCTATGGAAATATTATTTATTTTCATAATTACTAACAAACAACTAGAAATATCACATATATAGTGTAATATAAATAGTAATTGCTAATGAATATTCCTGTCTCCCCCCATAGCATATCACAGCATACCCCTCAATAGACTGTAGCTCTCATATTTATGAAAATGTGAACATAAATATGAAAATATTAATAATATGTGATAAACAGTATTACTTTCTCTACTGCAGAACATCCCAGATTAACAATATTTGTCTCTGTTTGTTAATAACTCCTTGCAATTTCTAATGTTGCCTGTTATTTGCTGGCAAATTACTTAGTTAAATAAGTCAGATCCAAACAAGGTCTGGAAACCTAAGTAGCTATGGGTATGAACTGGAAGTTTACAAATAAGGTATTATAGACTTGAATGAGATATTCTGGTAAAAGCATTGCTTGTAATAGTTCCGATGATGCTGGCATATCATTAAGAAAATTACTTAATTCAATCCTGTTATGCAACTTAACTGTTAAATAACTTCAGGGTTCCTGGCAAAATATTACCTTATTACTCACTACAAATTTTTTTCTTAGAGAATCTTATGCAGTGTGACAGAGTACTGCTCCAGCTAAAAAGATTTAAGTATGTTAGACAAACTTAAAGTATGCCCTAGGTAACCTTTTTTTTGCTGTCACATTTGAACATCAGCTGACACTGGCCCATCTCCTCATTGAACAGGTCTACATGGCCCATATTCAGTCTCACCCATGCTCTGTCTAATCCTATAAAACTCTGGTAGAGCATCATATTGCTGCTGGAAGTCTTTTTTTTATTTTTCCCTTTCCATACCCCCTACCCCTACACAAACTTGTGCATCCAGGAACAAACATACAATTAGGGCATGTTGGTGTATCATCCTAACTCTGTCATCCAGTATCACCACCTATTCTGCTGTAAGATCATGACCCATATATTTCTCTAACTTTCAAAAGGGAGCAACCACTAGGTGCACACCATTACATGCCCTTCTCTCTATGATAGGCATTAGCATCCTTCCCTGCCAGTGTCTCAGTTACCTGAACCACTAATCAAACCTAAATCAGCTGGGCCTTGGTCAGGGCTTTATCCTTCTATGCCACAGCACTGGCTACCATAGGTAACCTCTTGAAGTCTATAAAACTTTCTCCATCTGTCATTAGCTCCAGTCCTTGCTAACCAGGTCTACCTACTAAGCTTGAATTAGGCTCTCTCAGGCTCAAATTGACACCCTTAAGATGCTGATGATGAGGTCAAGAATGTTGGTACAGCATCCTACTGCTTACTGGGGAATGTGCCCTAACTCCTGTACCTTTGCAACAATCTGTCCAGCTCCACAACTGCCGCTCTGCCCTCAGGAGGTTTATGAGTGCTTTTGGGTATGCATAATTTCCCAGATGAGTATCTCAATCTTTCTGGAACATTGAGCTCACCAGGAACATTTGCTGCATATTGCAACAAGCCTATGCTACTTCCCCTACCCCAACCCATCCAGGATGAGGGAGCCAATGTAAGACACTCATTCCCATCTCCCTGCATTTCTTCCAGCACCCATGCCATTAATTGAACTTAGGTCATCTAAGGACAGTAAGAGCTTTATCCAGTTCCACCAAGGGGCCAGATATCCACAATCCTTTTAAGATTTTCCTGTGGAGCCACATAATTATGCAGTGATAAAAATGAAAATTCCTCTCTTTTCATAAGTTATCTAGAGTTCAAGTTGCACAGTTGTTCATCATCTCCAAATTCATTGAAGTTATAGACTGCTGATGTCAGAAATTTTCAGATTTATTGCTCTTCTCTTGTCACACCCTGGTGTGTGGACTTTTATCCACCAATGTAGTCTACATTTTCTATATTTCAGTCAGGGTGGAGTCCCCCCCCCCCCAAAAAAAAAACAAAAAAAAAACAAATTTAACTCAATGTTTCTGAGATGAAATCTAAAATGTAATGTTACATAAAACTTTTCAAGCTATACCTTTAGATACATAGCTGTTATACAGCAGATGGCACAATCTAAACTGAATCAAGAATGCAATGCATTTTAATACAAAGCATGTCCACACTACTTTATGGGCTAAAATAAAATATTTGTAAATGAAATCAAATGAGGCAGCTAGCTATGCTATCCCATATCAGTTTATTTTCATAAAGGACTTGTCATATGCATTCACTGCTTCCAGACAGGTTTTGTTATTCTGTCTTGTCACGTGTCTCAAACAAATAAAATTACTTTTCATACACATTATCACATTAGCTTAACTGCATTCTTTTCCTGTTGTTTGGCATATCAGAATTTGTAAAATACACTCCTTTACATATTCAGGGATAACTAGTACTGTAAAATTATTATGTGTCAGCCTAACCTGAAACTACAGTACAAAACAATAACTATAAAAAAGTCACTTTTAGAAAAGACAGATTCATGTTTACATATTCATGCAAAAAATAAAATCTGTTGCATACATCTTACATCTTACAGGTGGCAAATGTCTACTAATACCCATATGGTGTCTCTGTTCATACCGTAGTGGTTGACAATGTTCTGGTCATGAAGGGGTGGTGTTAGCTGATAGAGGGTTTTGTGTAGGATAAAGGAGGTGGCGCCTCATAACACTGTGGACACAAACTCTGAAAGCAGCTACTATAACAAGCTGCTGAGCAAGTGATGCTACTCCTAATTTCACAGCTAGTGAACCTCCTGGTGTTCAGAACAGATCACTGTCACTGCTTTTCATGCCAGAATTATGCATTTCTGAATCACTGCACCATGTCTGACATCATTATTTGCATACATTCTTGTTATCATAATGGCACACACCTGCATGTCATTATGCAGTCATTGGCATACTGTACATACTGTGCTCTTTCTGCAACACAGCTGAAGAGCTACACGCAAGTATGAATAACCTTCCTTTCTGATGTTGAAATGTATCATCTTATTTCACAAAATACTATGTGCTAGTTACTTCTAAATAGTCCCTGGGATCTTATGCTTCCCATTTTAATATGCACATCAGTAGCTTTTGGCCCAGTAACTCCAAATGTTGCCCTAGATATATTAACAACATGCACAGCTCTTTTCTTGTCTGTTCCTTTCAACCTCTAAGTTTAAGAAATATCTTAAGACAAACATTACACTTACATTTCTATATACTTTAATTTCAACATTTCACTAATTAAGTTTTAGCATTCCTCATGAAAAGTCTGACGTAAACTGCTATCTTACTGTTTGAATCGTTTTTAGACTTCACAATTCCTACTCTTTCCCCTTTAATAACATTTACCAGAACTATGTGTTGTTACTTCTCATGCTGAGACTTCGATACTACAGCATGCCGATTCCTTTGAACAACTTCCCTTTCTTTTTTCACATTAGAAAAATTGTTCCATCTAATATAGATTCTACAAAGTGACAAAAAAAAAACAAAAAAAAAAAAACAGGACACATGCATTCTATATGTTTCTATCCACTTTTATTGCATAAGAACTGAATTTCATTAAAGCAGCTTTTCTATGCATTTTATAGCTTTTTTCACAGCTGCACTTTGTTACAATGCACTTTTGATCTTTTTATCATCTTTTCTTTGCTCACCTCTTCTTTACAAGCAACGGTTTCCCCAATTAATTATTTCACTACCTGTAATTTCACTCCCTTTTATATATCTATCTACTATCTATCTATCTATCTATCTATCTATCTATCTATCTATCTATCTATCTA